>NC_090021.1:294279803-294549803 GCF_037176765.1 Anolis sagrei
CATATGTGAAGCTAAAACCAGCACCAAAAGGTACATTATGGGGCATAAGGCCCAGAATAGCTAAGGTCAATGAATCATGGTTCATCCACAAACAGTCTGATTTTGGTTAAGTCATCCATAAAAAACACCCAAAGAATAACCTATTTCATAAGACTGGTAGCCATTTTTATAGATTTAAGAAGACCTCTACATATAAACATGTTTTTCCTATTATTTTTATATTTCTTTATGGACCATGGAAACAAGAAAGTTTTAGCTCCTATTTTTTATTTACTTCATATTTAACTTGATGGTATGTTCTAATTTTGGGTGAATTCTATGTAATCTTAGCTAGTTTTATAATTGTGCTTCTAAGCTGGCTTGGGTATTTTTTTCCCTTTTTTAAAAAAAACAGCACACAAATAAGTTTAGCAAATGCCTTAAAATGATTAAACATTTAAAACAAATTTATAAAAAGAATGCTCTCTACTATTGAAGTGGTATATATGTTCTTTGTGTTTATAATTCCAGTTCTCAAAATTCTGGTCAAAATCCTGATAAGTCTCATATACAAGGATGATTTCACATGACAGTTGTATATCTTCTTTCGGTCATTATGGATGTACCTAGCCAATAGTGAGTAATACTAAGAACTCCCCTTTATCTGCACCATCAGCCTTTCTCCCTTTTCTTCCCACTATACTTTCTGAGTAGTCATAAAAATCCACAGAGAAATGAAGCATTGCACTGTTTGCTGAGAATTGCAGGGAACCATTTTTGTAGAGATGGCATCAAGTATCCTACCCTAAATAATGGTGTCACTTCTAAATAGTACCCTCTCATTCATTCTTGAAGCACGTTTTCCCCTTACTTTATATTTAAAATTATAAACTCAATTTGCCATTTTTGCAACAGTTAAAAACAACCCTATGCTTCAAAAACTATGTAAGCTATATTGTGTTTGAAGCTGTCATCTCAAAGCAGTTTTGAGAATTAAGTTCTTATGTATAGATAGCGATCTCTATGAGAAATGTCTTCTTGATCTTATTGGGAACTTTCTCCGTCATTTTAAAATTGGGAGACTTTCAGAAATTACCTCCTCTCTAAATGCTGGTTTGTTCATTATTGAGCCATTCTTGCTTGGTGGATCCCACCCCCCACCCCCAACCTCATTTATTCTTGTGAAGGGCAGATACCAGGAGTAGGAAACAGACACATCAGAATAGACAGAAGAGCAATTGGAGCTCTAAGGTTTGAATTCTGTTGAATATATGAACATGAGGTTTGTTATGGGAGTCAAGGGATGATGGGGTGACAGGGGAGGGGAGAAATGGCCAAAGTGAAAGGAGCTGAAAGCATCAGAGAATGAGAAAGCAATCTTGGTACTGAAGACAGAGATAGAGACAGAGGGAAAGGTTTTTTTTTTTATCATGTCAGAAACGATTTGAGAAACTGCAAGTCACCTCTGGTGTGAGAGGATTGGCTGTCTACAGAGACATTGCCCAGGGGGTGCTTGGATGTGTTACCATCCCATGGGAGGCTTCTCTCATGTCTCCACATGGGAAGCTGGAGCTAACAGATGGGAGCTCAGCCCATCTTGCAGATTTGCACAACCTTCAGGTCAGCAGTTCAGCTGGCACAAGGGTTTAACCCATTGTGCCACCATGGCTCCTATAGAAAAAAGATGCAGAGTGAACTCAAGGAAAGAAAGAGAAAGCATGAGAAGCCAGAGAGATGAAGTTACATTAAGTCAGTTTTGTTTAAAATATCCCACCCATAAAAGCATACCAGTAGCTGCAGTCAGCAAACAAATCAATAAAAGTATCAGTTAGTTCTGAAATGTCTCAGGGATGGCTTTGCATCACCATCATAGGCAATCCCTTGTGGTTAAACATAATTGTCTTCCATGATTGTTTTGGCAGTGGGTCCGGAAGTGACTGTGGAGACCTATTCTGGATTGGCATGGTCTTTCACAATGAGGACATAGATTTCCAAATGGAAGGTAGTCCAGACAAGGATTTGCTTGATGAACCTTCTTCTTGACACATTTCTCCCTTTCTCCCCCCCCCCCCCCCCCCATTTCATGCCTCTTCAAAATCCATAGCAGTGTTGGTAACAGCTCACATCCAGTCACAACTCTCAAAGGCCAGGGGCTTCCCATTTCTTGGTGTTTATTTCACATTTTTAAGTTTAGCTTTAAGCCAATCTTTACATCTCTATTGCTGGCCACTGACATTGGATTTTCCATTCTTGAGCTGAGAATAGCTATGGGAGATGGTAATGGGGCACTTGGACCAGGTAGCTGCTCCAGTAAAATTGATGGTGGAAGATCTTCGCTTCAACGCTGGTGGTCTTTGCTTCTTCCAGAATGCTGATGTTTGTCCCCCACCAGTCATTCCAAGAGATTTGCAGGATTTTTCAGAGGCAATGCTGATATAATCTTCCCAGAAATTGAGCATGACATTTGTAAACAATAGCTTTATAAACAAATATCTCTGCATCCCTACAAATGTCCTGATCCTTGAACACTCCCTGCTTCATTAAAAAATGCTGGCTTTGCACAGGACTAGTATCACGATTTTTGTCTAGGGGTTGGGTAACTTGTTAAATGTGGTAGGTTAGATGCCTCCTTACAGAGCCTGTTATAAGGAGTGTAGCTACACACCTCTGATATGACCAGCTCATCAATCGCTTTCCCAGACAATTATATCTACCTTGAATATCCAAAAGCTAAGATTAATTTGCAGAAATAACTGTTACTTTTTAAATGCCTTACATTTCCAAATGTAAAGACCTCATGAATGTTTATTATGTTTTCAAAACTTATGCAATTACATCTTCAAAAACACATATCAAGATTGCACTATTTTTAAAATATTAAAATTAAATGTAATAAAATCAAATTTAATTAACTCAATCAAACATACCAAAAGCTTTTACTCTGCAAAGTGATAACAGATGTAATACATTTGTTGTAGTGGTGTGTATAATAGTTTGATTATTGGACTTGGGCCAGTTGATCTCTCAATCAACCAATCTCACATAATAGTTGCAAGAGTAAAATAAAAAGGACAATTTTGTATACTACCTTGAGCCCACTGGAGCAAAGATGGGATATTATTTATTATTAGTATTAGCATTTCTTCCATCTCTTTTTTCCCCAATAATGGGATTCAAGGCAACTTACAGCTTTAGAAACATTACATAACTATAACTAATAAAAGTGTTTGTGTGTGTGTGTTCATGTGCACCTCCAAATACCTGCAGAATATTTCATATACAATTAGTTTCTTCAGGCTAGCCTTCTTCATTTACACTATATTTTAGCACATTGTAAAATGTTAAAAGAGGACTAGTGACAACAAAAAGCAAGACTTGGTTTACAGTCACTTGAGAAACTCTGACATATACTGCAAACTTATTCTCTGTATGTCTTCCTCTTTGTAAATGATTTGCTTCCCTCCCTTCCTGTATAAATAAACAGAAATGTGTCTGTATATTTGGTGTTCTTTTTTTCCTTTGGTCATGATAATCAAGGGCTATTACGGCAATAGATCTTATCTGTGGAATGGCAGTCCCTCTGCACCTTCAGTTCAGATTTTTGTTTATGCTTGGTTGCAATTGTGGCTGTTTCTGATAGTTTTAGGTCAGCCATGACAGACTATGGGTGACACTAAATAAACAAGCTTGGAGACTGGGACCAGGCAGGAAGGAACGATACTAGCGCTCACAGTTTGAATTTCCTTCATTAATCAACCTTTTAAAAAAAATAAAATTACCTTACTATGTTCAAGTCTTAAGTAGATTATGTTGCAGAAAAGATGCGAGCATTTAAGATTCTCACATTGGGTAACTCAGAAGAAGACGTTCAGCAGTGCCTAGTGCAGAAAAACAAGATAGCTTAGTCTTATAAGGAATGTAGTCTGGCATTTAATGTAGACATATTTTTGTTTTTCAGAAAATCCAAATATGTAGTTAACTTCCACTTTCCTAAATATTGATACCCAGATTCCCTTGTACAGTGTAAACTGTAAGGCTTTGTACTTTTCCAGTCCCTCTCTTCACAAGTCTATATGCATATATTTCATTCCACTGTCCCCTTGCTTTTTGGCTCACTCAATTATTCTAGTTTTTACACACCCCAATGCAAAGCTAGTAAAATGGTTCAAATTCCCTCAAAAAATTCAAAGGTCACAGAAAGCTGCCTTATAATGAATCACACTATGGTCCATCGAGCTTAGTGTTGTTGACACTGACCAGCAGTGGTCCTCCAGGTTTTCGGGCAGAAGTCTTTTTCTGGCCATATGTAGAAATATCTGGTTGTCCTTTGTGGTAGCCCATCCAAGTACTAACTAGTTTCAACCTGGCTTTAGTCTCCATAATCAGATCAGGCATTTTCAGAGTGGAGAGTTTGGTGACTCTGATTGGAAATGGCTCTCAGGGTTTTGGGGAAGCGTCCTTTCTTTGCTCTACTTGGAATTCAATCTAGATTTTTCTGCATTCAAAGCATGTGATCAGTCACTAAACTATAGCTCTTCCATGGGTCCTCCCTTCTCCCTTGTGAATTAAATGTATTCCATTCCTCACACCGATTCCACTCCAATTTTGATTATGTAACACTACAGTTTTGAAAGGCAATGTAAATAAAGCAAAGATAGATGAACAGTCTACAGAAAACCCAGCACAGACAAATGGACATTGCAAGTGACTTGGTTGAACTGTGTTATGCTAGTAATAATGTACAGTTTTGCTGTGTGTACAACAAATCAGCACAATACATTTGTTTATTTTATTATCTGAACACTGTTGCAAAAAATACTTACATCTCCTCAGAGGCCACAAGCCAAAGAAACAAAATCTTAGCCCACTTTGGCTGACAATGTTAGAGTTTAATTAGTTCCACATTTGCTTCCTAGCCAGGTCCAATAAATATGCACGCCTTGGCACAGCTGCATCTCAGCATGTGCCCTGAAATTGAAAATGTTTCCTCTGAGGCTGTTGCAATCTTGGCACCACTTCACTTTGCCAGGAGCTGCATCAGTGAACAAATTGCTTGTCCATTCATAATCACAGTGAAGGTAGAGTGGCTATAGTCTTGGGAGTGCATATAACTGGGAGAGATGTTCAGCCAAGTAATAAAAGCAGGATTGAAATCACCCCACATAGAGGTACACACCTCCAGACTTTTGGACTGACTGATGGTAATCTTGCCAAATGAGTTACTTTTCCTCCTTCTTCCCACCTAGCTGGCAATGCCAAGAATTGCATCTCACAAACTCTGGTCTAACTATTGATCCGAAGTGCACATTCTCAAAGTGCTTTCACTTTCTCTGCTTTGACCATTCCTGATTGTAGAGTTGCTGTATACAACTCATATCTATCTAATATTAATCTCACCTCCCGCTCCTCCTCCCCCCCCCCCCCACGTAAAATTATGGGGAACCAAGACTCATGAAGCACAAGAACGTTCGCGAAGATAATAACTGGTGTGCACACACACACACTAGGCTTCCATGTTGCCTCTAAGCTTAGCTGCAAATTCCCACTATAGCTGCTGGGGTGAGGTTTCCTAAGGGGAAAAAATCATTTATTTAAATTGCTTACTCAAACTTATTCATCTGATGGCTCCCAAACTAAATCATTATTAGAATTGACCTCTTTGGCACATATCTATAGGCATGGTGAGTTCATTCTGGAGCTGCCGGTGGTCATAACAATTTCAAGCTGTGAAGCTGGCTCATGTTCCAAAAATGCAGAATGAGACAATTGAGTCTACATTTTAGTCCTGATTAGACCCATTGCATTTATTCAATTCATCTGCATATGGATTCACCATTCACCCATTGATTGAATGGGCCTACTCTAAATGGGTCCATACTATTTTGTGTATTATCCGAGTTGCATGCATATATATAAAACTCAAAAATAGAGGAACAGACATATTTCAGCACTAAATGGAACACTTATCTTCTTCATTATTTATCATATTTCTGGTCATTTGCAGCATAATTTATTAGAGAGCAGACATGTCACTTAAAATAGCTATATATTAACTTATACAAAAAATGTTATGAAGTATTATAATTTGGCATCAATTAGACAAAGATACATACAATGTGTGTGCATGAACAAAACCTTGCTAAACGTAAGTTAATACTACTGTAGTTGCTGTGCATTGGCCATACAATGCTAAGCATTTAAAATTCAATAGATTGAGAGACTGGTGGTTCTGGACTAGAGATGAATTCAACTATAACTGGCTTGCTACAAGGAGATTTTGTAATTAAGTTCCAACTTAGAGTTGACACAGCAGGATGAACTTGTCTTTTGTATTGCAATTGCCAGGTGAAATAACAACAGGATTCCTGTACCATTTATGATTGTGAAGAATAAGGAATTTGAGCAACTGGTTGTAATTGTAATATTTTGCGATTCTAATATAAGCCAGCATTCTTCAGTTTGGTGCTCCTCCAGACTTATTGGACTTATCATCATCATAGGCTATCATTCATGGCTGAGTATGATTGTCTTCCAGAAGTAGACTCTTGGTGATGGGTCTGAAAGTGACTGTAGAGACCTATTAAGAATTGGCATGGCATATTACGATGAGAACATAGATTTCCAGATGGAAGTCAGTCCTGACAAGGGTTTGCTCTATGTGCCTTCTGCTTGGTACATTTCTCCCTTCACCCTTAATTCACGCTTTTTTTTTTTTAGAGTCCATAGCATTGTTGGTAACATCTGACCTCCAGTTAGAGCATTTAAAGGCCAGGGCTTCCCTGTTCTTGGTTTTTATGCCACATTTATAAGGTTAGCCTTAAGCCCATCTTTAAATCTCTTTTGCTGTCTACTAATATTTGGTTTTTCATTCTTGAGCTGAGAGTAAAGTAACTGCTTTGGGAGATGGTGATTTGGCATTTGGACAATGTGGTCGGTCTAGCAAAATTAATGGCTAAAAACCAGTTGATACGATGAACCCATCTGGAGGGCGCCAGGTTGGGGAAGGTGTCCCCTCACCAACCATATTTCACATTCTGTAACTGCCAGCTCTCAGAATTCTGTTAGGGAGCTATTGTTCGTTCCCCTGACCTATAGTTCACATGATTCTCTCTTTCACAATAATTTGGTACTTTTTAAACATCTTACCAAACTATGAATCTCAAGATTCCTTAGAATAGAGCAATGACAATATAAGTGGTATAAATCTGATATAACTACATTGCAGAAGCACTCTTGCCATTGGCAACCGGATTCTGAAAAAAGGTCCAGAATCTCATTCCACACTAAAAGACTCTAATCAGCTATCAGCCACCATGGCTTTGCCTATCCACCTACTTTTCTGAATGCTTGTCCAGCACTCTAACCCTGGGCTACAACATCTGATCAATGAGAAAGAAATACCTAATACAATGACTACACTCCAGACAGTAGTTATTTCTATCTGAAAACAATAATCTGCTTCAGTATTAGCTGACAGGTATGTTGACTTTCTCAATGACATACTTGCTGGCCTTCTTCAAATGGCAACCATCAAACTTTGCACTGACAGAAGTGTTGCCTCTAATGTAACAAGATGGCATGTGGGAGGATTGTTATGGAGAACCTTGTGTGCAGTCATCCGAAGCACCAGTCCTACAAATAAAAGACTGCAGTCTCACAGGTTACAATTAAAGTACCATCCATCATGGTTAAATGCACCTTTTGAACACAAATCCTTTGTGCTGCATTCTTGAGATCTACAATTAACTCACAAGTGTCAGCCATCTGTTGAGAATGGCCAAATGGCTTCTTCTTGAAGGAGAAGAGTTTGGAAAGGTTCTGAACATCCTCTCCCCTGCTGAAGAATTTATGAAGAAAAGTATTTTCTCCTCCACAGCATATCTAGTAGCCAATCCTGGTTCAGTTCATAAATCACTGTGGAAGGGTTCAACTGCTTTCCTCAGCTGAATGGCCCATATTGCGCTTTAAATATTGTAAATGGGCAGGGGTGCCTCTTTTGTGAGGCAATTCTTCAAGGAGTGGGTATTATGAAAGAACAACAAACAGCTTGAATCAGCTTTGTGAACGGACTGCCAATTTGATTTCCTTAACACTGTCTAGACTGATGCAGACTAGGAACAAAAGAAAATCTTTAATTTTCATTATTTATTTTTTGTTTAGAAATTTAGCTAAGTTCACAAGCTGGCTTACAACAATAAAGCATAATTTCCATAGTGGTTAAACTGAATCATTTCCTGGTAGGTTTTTGGGATATTTGCTGTTTTCTTGGGAAGTAATCCTATTGAAATTCTGGTTGTATTTCTAGGATGAAGAAATGTGAGAGTAGTGGGCATGAACACTCTTAAGTATCTCCTCCCATATAGTGGAGACCAGTAAGCATCCTGGTTCACTAGGGAGTTGATGAAGTGATGAAATGAGACCACAGTGTCAAAGATGAAAAAGTTAAGACAGTTCTGACAAAACACAGACTAGGCCACAGTAAGAGGCCTATTCCATGGTGATAAATAAATTGTTCATCTCTGGAGTATATGATACTTCACAGACAAAACCACTTGGATCTGCTCTGACTTACATCCTGGGGTATGTAACTTTGGTTCACTACTTGTTCCATGTTGATGGATGTATTCAGGTTGCAATGTGTAAAACCTGAGAATATTTACAGGATCCTTGGGAAAGTAGGAGCCATCACATGGGCGCTGGCTCTGTATCTTTCAGGACTAATAAAAACAGCTGAGAGGGTGATTGAATTATTAGATAAGGGGAGTGGCAAATGCCTCATTATAGCAAGGCAGTTTCAATCTACCTAAAAGAAATAGTGGTAAGATCTGCATTTTAAAAGCCCCCCTTGAATGCAAAGGATTGGAACAGCTTCCAATATCTTATTTATGAGCAATGTATGGAGCACAGCATGGCCTCTTGATTCCAAATATTCCTGCATGAAATACACGTTCTAGACCAGGCATGGGTAAACACTGGAATGTGAGTCCAATGTGGCCCCTTAGGCTCATTCCTCCATCTATCTCGGCTTTCCCTCATCTATCTCGGCTTCCCTCTCAGCATATGAACTACTCCCCCCATGCCAACTGCTGACCCTCACCAACCACACCACCACCATGTGCTATGTCATCCC
Source organism: Anolis sagrei (assembly GCF_037176765.1). Lineage (NCBI taxonomy): Eukaryota > Metazoa > Chordata > Lepidosauria > Squamata > Anolidae > Anolis > Anolis sagrei. Next base: position 294,288,913 of record NC_090021.1, read on the forward strand.
ATGCCAAATGTGGAGCTGCCCTGCACCAAATGCCCCCGAGCCCCCCCCCCCCCACACACACACACACACAAACTGCCCTCAGTCCAGACCAGTCATACAGCACCATCCAAGACAGCCAAAGAACATCGGCACCAGGGAGCTTGGAGGAGAAGGCAGTGTTTGTCCATTGCAGGCTACCTTTGACCTCAGCCCCTGGTGAGTGGCTCCTTGCAGACTTGGGCCCTGACTGCCTGGCTGAGGCAAGGCCCAGCAGAGAGACACTGCCTTAGGATCATGAGAGGGAAGGGGGAGGCCCTGGTAGGGTGCTTAAAGGATTGGTCCAATGTCTTATTTGTGTATGGGGTTATTATGTTTAATGGATTTAAATATTATTTATATACTTATTGTTTCTAGTGATTTTATGTTAGTTTTATATGATTTGTATAATGAGGCATTGAATTTTTGCTTAGATGTATGTTGTACGCCGCTCTGAGACCCCTGAGGGGTGAGAAGAGCAGGATAGAAATGAAGTAAATAAATAAATAATAAATACCCAGTCCTTTCCAAGCCTGCTCCAACCAGCCTGCCCAAGCCTGGCTCACAATGTGGCCCCACCACAAAATGTTTGCCCATCCATGCCTGTTCTAAACCCATTTCAGATTGACTTCGGGCCTAGATATCAGATGCAGATAGCTTCATTGGGATCTCCACAAGTGTTCTATGTTCCACTTATCCTGCTGAATCTATCAGCAGTTTTCAGTACCGTAAACCATGAAAGATTTATGGTTCTCCTCTCTGGATAAAATTTAGAGGTACTAGATGGAATCTTGTTGGTGACAGGGAAGGAAATTAATGCTTGGGGTATTTTCTGCCAAAGGTTCATAATACTATTTCATTCTGGCCCTGGATAGTATTGTCTAGGCATTTTCATCAAGGGGAGGAATTTGCCGTTCAACCTTAGACAGAAAAATGTATTGCATCAGAAGTATGTATGTATAGTATAGTAATAGCATCAAAGTTAGTTGCCACTTTTTCACATGAGAAAGTTACTGAAGAAGAACAAAATCGAATACCAAATCAAATAAGCAAGAGGGCAATACATCAATGGGGTGTCTGTTTCCTTTTCAATTTCCATTTTTAGTTTCTAAAGCCAGGATATAATAAAAGGAATCATGTATTCATCAAGAATACTCAAAAGTGTATTATATTAAACTGACAGCACTGATACCACCATTCATGTCGAAATAATTAGCAATTCTGAGGCTATTAATAGTGTGTTATACCAATGTTCTACTCAGAGAAGGATGAATGAAAAACCTTTTGGTGACTTTTGATCCTGCTAAAGTTTAATTAGCCCAAGTTATTGACCTAATGTTTAATGTAACAGCGCACTCCAGAAATGATTGAAGTGATTGAGTAAAGAGCTATCAAAATGAGGATCTTCACAAGTAAGGATATTATATTTTCTTTATCCTAGAATAGCATAATAGGGCTGTGAGCATTTAAACTGCTTTTTTGCAAAGTATTCGTGTAATTGCTAACATCACCTACGGGACTGAAAGGCTTTGTATTTAATTGATGCCAAAGTGCATCACTTTGACAAGGTCAATTTTGCAAGCAGCGCTTTGTACTGAAGTTTTGATTCTTTCCAAATTAGCTCTGATCTTTAAAGATTATCAATAAAAAATAATATCTCCATGTCATCAAATATTAATAAAGGTTACAATTGGAATATTTTACTTCTAATATACATAAAAATTAGAGGTAGAAAATGATCTATTCTAGAAAGCTGTTATATGCAAAGGATATTTTAAGGAAGTGTTCTACAGCTAATGGAAAGTAGGGATTATTGAGTGATGCTATGGCTGGTTATCTCTAAATGGTACACCGAAAGCTAGTGTAAGGCTTGGGAACATAAAGTCCGGCAGATCTTGTTGGACATGTGACTCATATCAGTTCTAGCCAGGTTATCCAAGGTGAGGGATCATGGTGGCTGTAGACCAACAACTACCATGGAATTATATTCCCCATTCATTGGCTACTAAATGACTTACCACTTGGTTAAAGGTCATTTGATGACACATAGGCAAATATGTAAACTGAGGCCCCTCTATACTGCCATATAATCTGGATTATCAAAGCAGATAATCCACATTATTTGTTTTGAATTGGATTATATGAGTCTACACTGCCATATAATTCAGTTCAAAGCAGATAATCTGGATTTTATATGGCAGTGTAGCATCATGAGTGACAGGCAGAAGTCTGTTTACATTGTTTGATGGGTTCCATCATGCTTCATCAGGAAACTGTTTTAGAAGTGTTTAGAAATGGGGGAGGGGGAATAATGTGTGAAGAAGTGCTTAGCTATCATGGAGCTGATTCATCAGCCCTTTGTGCTAAGTGATGAGTGTAGATGTGCTCAAGCAAGAAAGACTCGAGGACTGGTGGCCTACAAGCCTTTTTCAAAATGCCAAATGTTTTGTTAACTGCCTGTGTAGCAAAATGACACTGACACAAAGCCTCCAATATGTGCATATTGGTGTAAAAGTCAAAATAAAGAGTCGAGATCTGTTGCCTTCCAAGGTTTTTCTTAATGACAAAGATGTGCTGTTGTTAGTAAGCCAACCAAAGGGAGAGAAACCCAAATCGCCTAGAGATACTAAAGAGATTCTAGCCCCATGTCCTATAGAGATGAGAGGCAAAATCGAATGGCAGCAGGACAGAGTAGGTGAACATTTAAGAAGTAAAAAGCTGACAGAGAGTGAGGGATCAAAGAAAGTATGGTCTTGGAGAAAGAGATCAAAATAGAATAAATAGAAAAGAGGGATGGTACATTTAACAGCATGGCAGCTGTGGAATGAAGGTGAGAAATGGGCAGGAAGTGGATTTTGTGGGGAAAAGTTATATAAAGCATATCATGTTCAATACTACCTTGTTCTGCATCCTCTGAAGCTTCCCACATAACAGAAAGTACATTTTCCTCCCATTTTGGAAAGGACTTGCAGTCTTTGTGTACAGCTACCCAATAAGGACATTTTGTTTGTACTTGTCTGTTGGCCAAGAAGCAAGGCCAAGGATGGAGTAACTGGCAGGATAACTATGAAAAGAAGAGGAGAGGTAAAAGCTTGACATACCTTGCAGTCAAAGCATTTTCTCTTTAAAAGTAAGGAAATAATTAATTAGTATTGTTAACTGATTCATTCCAGTTAACTGATAAGCGCAAAACTGGAGACAGTTTTGCACTTATCACATTCCCAGTTTTTTTTTTTACTGTCTGGCCTCATGTATTACCACCATCGGTTGATGAGTGCTGTTTTTTACTGAGTTTAACTGAGTTAGTTGATGTTTTATATGTCTATATGTTGTATTTAATTGTATGTTTAAATTGTTTTCATTTTATGTTCTGTTTTTAGGCACCTTGTGCCGTTTGTAAACCCCCCCAAGTCCCACCAGAGAAATGGTGGTGGGATACAATAATGAAATTATTATTGTTGTTGTTGTTGTTAATGCAGATTATAACAATTCTGTATGTGGAATTAGGCAATAATATACCATATGTTAATAGTAAATTCAGAGAGTCAATGTGATTTACTGATTTGGTTGATGGGCAAGAATGAAAGAAGAACTGCTCAGCCATGAATATCAACTGTGGACAATTCTACACAAAGGCTATAATGCAGTCTGAAGCTGGCTTGAGAACAGGGTGTCCACACAAAATGTATACTCCCAATGCATGCTCAGCATCAAGCCAGAAACAACACATTTTTTTAAAAAAAAACCCACCAGAAAGTTCAGAACAAGCTGCCAAGCTTGATAATGCTTGGCAGCCAATCAGAGTATATCCTATATAGGGCTTGAAACCTGGATATACTCTGATCACTGCATCTCAATGGACTCGTTAAGAAAAAAAAGCCACATTTTCCAGTGGCTGCGTAGCCACAGATACTGCAGCTCCTGTGTTTGATTTTGTCCCAGCATTGAACCCATTCCTGGGATGTTTGTGTAAGTGCTGCACAGTAAAACTAGTTTGTTTTGATCCACTTCCAAACGGGATTATAGTGTCTGTGTAGAACTGCTCCGAGTGATCTTAGGTGTGGTGTTCTTCTTAGACCTAGAGAAATTTCTGATGTACTGGAAGCCCCTTACTGTCAAAGGGAACATGGCTTTCTGGAGCTATTTTAATGGTGCATTAACTGTTATGATAATTATGGTGTCTTATATTGGACCTATGACATCATAATTACTCAGTGTTATGCCAGTCAATGTAATGCTGAGCATCCTACAACTACTAGAACTATTTCTTTAAGGGGAAATCAGGGAAAGGGGCTCAGAGTAATTTTTGTCAGTGGTGTGGGAAAGTGCTTGAGGGGGGTCAATGGTGACCCAAGAATACCATGGATTCGTCAAAGGGCTTGAGAGCATCAATAGAAACCCAGGGACCACATTAGACTCTTCAAAAGTTCGAGGTGGTCAACGGAGACCCAATAACCACATTGGACTCCTCAAAGGCCACATGTGGCCCATTGGACTATAAAATCTGTGTCATATGAGATAACGTCTCATGTTCCTAATATCACTTGCTTTCTACATTTAGGATTTTTCTTGCTTTTGTAATTTGGTTATAAAACATGAGCTACACTCCCCAATGTGTTTACAGTTAATGACTGCAGGATTTGCCTTTCTTTCATATTATCTGAACCATTAGCAATGTATATGTTTCAAAAGCTGGTTCTGTAGTACTCAAGCAGGCATAACTACATAATACTTTTTCATTGTTAGGAAGGAAGAATGTACAAAATTTAATATGTAAATAACACACAGGTAACTGTATTGAACCAAATTCATGTTGGGAAGCATCATATGACACAAAGCCATCATCGTATGTTTGCTTATTCAGAAGATATCAACACTGCAGCAACCTCTGTGAGGCATATGTTCACAGGTAAAGAGGTGCACATATTTAGCACCTGCTTTTGCATTACATAGATTGCGATATTTGTGTGGGGAAAATATTGCCCTATACTCGGCTAGTTTGTGCAAATATGTCAGAAATTTGTGAATTGTAAAGAAGACATTGTTTGAATTGTACATATTGTTGTGCTATATGGTGAATTTTTGATATGATTTTCTACTTTTACGGAGGAGGAGTTGTCTATAGCACCCACATAGCAAAGAAACAGACAAAAGAGAACAGGTTTATCCTGAAATGAACCACTATTTCCTCACCTTCATCTGTTCGATCTAGAAGAGAGCGTGGGTGTTTGTAAGTAGTGTTTTATGCATCCCTTCTTCCACACATTCAATCAGAAAGGGCAATACTAATTTTGTTACTCTGAAATAAGAAAGCTCTCACTTTGGTAAAGTCTATAAATTAAAGATAATAGCTATCCTTGGTTACTTGCAGCTTCTATTATTTCATGTGCCTATGTTAAAGCATACTTCCCCATAATGGATACAGTATTATCCTTCGCTCCTATACATCAGTCTTCATCAAGAGGCATTTATTTATTTATTTACTTATTTATTACACTTGTATACCGCCCTTCTCAGACCTTAGGCATCAGAAGAAGTTTGGTAGCAGGCCTACTCTACCAGCTCTGCTGAAAAACCAGTTCCATCAAGATCTTCTAGGGTCTGGATTGCTTGTATTTAATCTGATCAATGTAAAAACTATAACAGTACAACCTCATATTCCAGGGGGATGTGTCCCAAGAATCCTTTGACTACCTAAAACCATGTATAATAGTGAACCCTATATTTTAACCATACTTGGGCTGAAGAAAACAATAGAATTGCATTGGAGGAAATAGGGTGCACCTAGAGCAGCAGTGTCAAACCCATTTTCACCAAGGGTCACATCAACCTTATGGTTGTCTTCAAATGACCATTTGTAATTGTAATACAGTATAAATGTAACTAGGTGCCTTTCTACACTGTCAGAAATCTCAGGAGGAATTGGGTTATTTTAATCCAGTTCCTCCAGAGATTTTGTCCCCACCCCCAACCCAAACCCTGGGGTATCCTTCAGGGGATGATGAGATACTCTCCCAGGTCAACCAAAGGAGGACCACCACCTAATGCATCATTTTCATGCATCAGGAGAACTCTCTGGAGGGGCTTGTGCTACTGGCAGGTCCCGTGGGTATGTTTTTGAAGGAAAATGGGGAGGTAAGGGGGCGACATCCTACTCCTTCAGGATCCAGAAGCCCAAAGAACCAGGATGGCTGTGGTGATTGACTCTCAGGGCTCCTATCAGCAGTCCTGGGAGTCAATTCCTACAGGCCCAGCACCTGCAAAGATCCAGACCTTATCTTAATCTGGAGGAAATAATCTGGAGGAAACTGGGATATCCCAATTATGTCAAGATTAATATGGTTTATCTGAGGCATTGTTTGGATGCCTCAGGTAAACCCATGACCTATCACAGGTTTTAGGACAGTGTAGAAGTGCCCTTTGTTTCTCTGGTATTGAAAGCAGGCTACATTAAATGGCGTGGTCAGGTTGGATGTTATAGTTTTACAAGATCTTTACCATGCCAATGAGTGCTAATGCCACACCAACCTACAAATTCCACAATTCCATAGCATTGAGCCATGGCACTTAAAGTGATGCCAACCTGCATTAGTTCTGTAGGATATATGCAAACGTAGAGAGGGTCCCAAATACTTCTAGGAAGCATTTTTGGAGTGCAGGTAAATTAAACTGTGAATATCAAATCTAAGGATAAAGGGGACACACAGTATTTAACTTGAATTAACTTGTGCCTGATTCTACTTTTTTGTTTTTCTTCCTCCATTCCTATCCCTCTTTCCTTTAGTGTTGTATATTTTAAAATCAAGTCTGCAGACTGGTTTAATTGATTATGTGTAAGTTGCTCTGAGAGCCTGTTTGTTTCTTTCTTGGCTAAAGAGAGGGCTGGAAATACTAGATATAAATATTGACTGTTGTGGTTGCCAGATTCCAGTTAACCCTTTATATTTGTGCTCAGGGCAGGTTTTTGACGGTCCTGCTTTTTCCCTTTTCACTTTGAATGCCATTGTGCAGGATCCCTGGACCTTAAGACTCTGGTGAGCATGCAGGAGCTACAGTGGGGAAAAGAAACAAGAATACTCAATTCCATTAACAAAATTCCACACATGATTTGTAGCACTCATTCTGAGCCAATATTTATCCAACCAGGTACTCTCTCAAAAACACTTAACATGGATTAATTTCCCCTTAACAACTTTTACTACTCTCTTACACAGAGAGAGTTCTAAGAGAACAGACTTTCCCCATCCTTTCAATGTATACTTCTATTTGGAATAGGGAATTAATTCACTTTAATGTTTGTGAGTATGGTTTTTGGAATTAAACACAGAGTTCAAGGAAATGATCTTGATTTTGCAATGCAAGTCTTTCATGCTAGCACAAGGTGCAAATAATTATTTTATCATAGCAGACCAATTTTTTTTTTGAATGCACTTTAACTTTGGTGAAACCCGCTTAGCTTAGATGTAAGCTAATAGGTCATATTTGGCACTTCACAGATCTAAATTTACATTAATTGTGTATTCCATGCATGTTTTGTCTTGTTTTAATACTTTCTTGCTTTTTATAAAACACATATTCAGGAGTCTAGTTTATGTATCACTATTTCGGTCCAAGAGCTAGGAAGGAAGGATATATCTCAATTGTATTATCTCAGCCATAGAGCGAACTCAGTGATATGCCATGTGTGTGTTTGTGTGCGTGTGAGAGAGAAACATACCATTGAATTTGCACAGACAAATAAACATAAACATAAATTATCTAAAAAGGGAGGAAGAGAATTTTCGTTTAAATAAAGTTTAAAGTGAATTTAAAATATATTGAGTGGAAAACAAGAGGAACCAAACAAAAATATTCTCAGGGAGGAATATGTTTTAAAGGGCCCCAATTTTTCCAGAGTACCTTAATGAGGGTTAAAGGTCATTGCTAAATAAAACTATGAAGCAGAGGACCAAGATCCTGTTTCCATTTTAATGTGCCTCTTGTTTATGTTTTGCCTTCAAAAGGGAAAAGACTGAAACAATTCCACTGGCTGGGAGGCCACAAACAGCCTGGGCATTGCAGCTGGAGGGGAAAGAGTTCCCTTCCAATAATGCCGAGGTGAATGTTAGTTCACACAGCAGAAAAGCCAGTTAAAAAAAGCAGAATGTTCAGGAATAAAAAATTAGCCCCTTCTATTAGGGACAAGCCTGAACCAAACATTTTCTCTGAGCAGAATCTTACTTTAAAAGACAAAAGTGAAAGTTTCAGACTAATGTTTGACAGCTTGATATCTGTTGGAAGAAGCTGTAGTAGTTTGTGAGTTACTTCTTTATTTTGATCAAGGTGACTTGAAAACACAGATACACACAAATCCAAGTTACAAAGGCTCAGACTACATCACATTGATTCTGTTTTACTCTGTTTCTTTCCTTAGTTTTCCTTTATTTATGAAAATCAGCAAATGGAAGAGTATGGTTTAATGTCCAGATGTTTGCTTCTCCATATTGCCCTTTCACATGTGTGTGAAAAAGTGTAGATATCTATAGCATTTACTCAGTAATAATAGGGGTCATTTTTGAGCCAAGGAAGTGAATTCCTATTTGAGAAAGTTCTTAAGGGGTGCTGCATTCCAGCAGTGGTTGAGACAAAAGTAAAGGGGGAGCAGGTCCATACACGTATTGAATTTTCATCCATCTCTCCACCAAGCACACAAAGTACAGGCCAGTTCTATATAAGTATTCTCAGGAGCATGTGCCAAGGTTTCAGGCATGCAAAGCAGAGCTCCTTCTGTGCCCTTCTACTCACAAGTAAGCACTTCTGTAACAACTTACAGGCATGCAAAACAGTGCCCAATTCTAGGCATGTAGGCTCATTAGTAAACCCCTATGCATCACCTTTCAAGGCATGTAAAACACACCTCCATTTTATTCTTTACACCAATAAAGAATCTGAGGACACAGATATGGTGGAAGAAAACTTGAGGGATCAAAAAACTGAAATTATCTCTCCTGTTGCCTTTGGAGAGTGTACTTGCACAGCAAGTTTACCTTTAATAATAGATAGTTTTCTGCAGTCCCAATATAGATTGGAGCCCGCCCACCCCCTTAAGATAAGAATGATGATTTAAGCAAAAACAAGACAGATCTTATCCATATACTTGGATGGACTTCCAACAAATGTCAGGTTAACTATGTTGAGTATTCCTTGCCTGAGAAAACGCTACGACATTCGTGGGGTTGCCATAGGTTGGCAGGTAACTTGAAGACACACACACATATGCACATATGTAAATAGCATGGTTAAGCTGATGTTTGAAACTCTGAAAAGAGGAGCTCCAATCTTATTTTCTCTTCGTCTTGTTCTAACAATATGAACAATGATGATGATGCTAGGAAAAATGTGGAATATATTGAATTCTTTATTATGTCTATGATAGAAGAACAAAAGATTTGAAAAGTCTGGATTTGAATCCCTGCGTACCTTTAAAAATAGTTGGTCTTCCTAATGTAGCAAGGACAGTGGAGAGTTTGAAAGATTGGGAAGATACTGTACATTTCTTCTTGCTTCTAGGCTCCCAAAATTTGATACTATATCCATGAATGGAACCCAGGAAAGGCCATTCTGACAATGCTTTTTTAAAAAAATGTAAGCATTTAATCAACTCCATATCTAAGATTTTAAGTTCATGGGAACAGAATACCATTGTAGCCTACTGGCACCAGTAAAGAAATAGGTAAACCTGCTCTCTTTTTTAAGTACCACACAATCATTTGACTTTCATGGTATCCAGACAAGCATCCATGGTATCCAGACAAGCACAACTCATCCCATCCCTAGGATGCTTCCCATTAAAGGGTGCTATAATCTTTCTTCACACTGTTTACTAATAAACAAATATTTTTCTTTAGATATACAACATTATGCTGAAAAATCAATAAGAGTAGTAACAAAAGCTTTTGTAAACACATCAAAAGGAAAATTAAAAGAAAGTACAGAAACTATCTATCAAAAATTAAAAGAAAAGCACATCATTCCCAAAATTGACATATGATTTGGGAAGACTAAAAGTACTATAGCTGAAATGGACATGAAAAGTAGAGCAGAAAACAATTTTAAAAGTTTCAGTCATGTGTAGGCTATTCACAATTTTAGACAAAAATATATAATCATTGTGCATATGAAATAAATTTAAAAAATCAAAAGAAAAATAAAGAACATAAGAAACATAAAAATGCATTTCAAGCTTTAATTTTTTTTCCATAATTTTTACAAAAATTCTGCCTTTACAATTTTAGTTTGATTTTTTTTTCTCAATATACATTAACAAGCTTTTTAAAAAGTTTTGGTAATGACAAATAAATAGTTCCCACAAAACCCATCTCTAGTATCAAACATAAAACCTAGTACAATTTTATGTGACTTGGTAAAGTAGCTTTGCTTTGGCAGTATCACATTATTAACATGTAGGTTTAGTTTAATTGTTTTTGGAATGAAGTGGAGGGGAGCTACAATTTGGATCAAATGAAGGTCAATATCTTAAACACTTCCCAAAGCTGCAGGCCTAGAACCATAAGTTTACTCTCAAGTACATTCAAAATGAGACACAGTGAGTGCAGGGAGGAGCATATTAATGAACATGATTCTGAATAATTTAGATGCATTACTTCAAACAGGGCATAAACTATATTATTGGGTTTGAGTGAATGTCATGAATACATGAAACAGCAAAATTCAGGTCAGAGGGAGGGGAAAGATGATGCAAACAAGGAGCTGGTAAGAAACTTCTTGACAGATTTAGCAGACAGCAAATAAAGGAGAAACACATAAGATCAGATCTATGAACTGTATTCTCCTGGCATGCAGATCCACAGTTCTGTTAGGTGGATTAATTGCGGGACATCTATCACATGACTATACAAGATAATATAGATGTGATCATTTAACAAATTTGCAAAACAAACAGATTAAAGTGATCGAGTTTTTAAAAAGTAAGGAAAGTCTGATCATGACCTCCACATTTTCACCACCACACCTCCAAACAATGTACCTAAAATAAGTTTTGTTTGTTTTCTTCTATAACTACTGCAGGATCAAATGTTCATAAGAATAAGCCAAAGCTGAAGACTTGTATGGTGACCTTCTGATAAATCAACAGGAAACAAAATCTTGCCGCAAATGAGAGGGTGGAGGTTAGAGGAACATGTATGAGACAGCAAAACATTTCACTTGGCGGTACAGGAGAAGAAGCAACCTTATCTGATTCGCCCCTAAAGTCCCCTGTACCCTCTGATAATCTGTTTTGGGAGGTGGATGGACTTTAGGGAGCGGTGTGTGAAAAGTAGCACAGGGGGTACAGAAGGGAATGAACTCACCTTAGATCAACTCCACTCTTGATCAAGATAGGAAACATTACTAGACGCAATCCAATGCATGTTTGATGGAGTGGTGAAGATGACCAAAACAAATATACATAACTATAAACAACCTTGTAGATGTCCACCTTTTCCCATACTACATACAGTTCCTTATGCTAATAATTACACACTTAACTGATGTTTTTTTTTAAAAAAAAAAAATAAGAACTCTTTAAAAATAATATTCTAAAGTACTAATGAAACATCTAACAATTTTTAATAAAGGAATGACGTTACCATAGGGAGAAAGGCACTTCTGTTAACACTTCTAAATGTCCCTTAACCATGTACTCCTACTTACTTTCATAATGATTGCATGTTTTCCCTTTGGGCCCACTAAAGTATTTAATTGCAATTACACTCATTTACATAGCAGATGAGGCTAATTGCTGGTATTAGTTACCAAATGTATGCTTGCATTGTGACGGTAAAAAATGCCCTACAGAAAAGAAAATGATGATGTCTCTAATTAAGGAGCTATGAGTCAAAGTGAGCTTGTTCAGAGATGTAAATATAGAATCAAGTGTTGTTGTTTTTTCCCCAAAGCTCTCCAATGCAGCTGATTGCACCCCAATATTTTCCATATCCAATACTTAAGGCAGGTGGATCTATGTATAAGCATGTGATATTAACTGAAAAATGGATGTTGTAATAAAACACCTTAGTAAAGGTTGAGCATCATTTATCCAGAATTCTGACATATGAAATACTCCACCTTTGCTTACCACTGGTTCAGTGTACATAAACTTTGTTTCGCGTACAAATTTATTTTAAAAAATTGTGTATGAAATTACCTTAATACTATATGTATAAGATGTCTATAAAATAAATGAATGTCATGTTTACATTTGCATCCATCTCCAAGGTATCTTGTTATGGATAGATGTATTCTCTGAAATCTGCAAAAACATGAAAACCAAATATATTTCTGGTCCTAAGTAGATAAAGGATATTCAACTTGTACTAAGATGATGTGTACATGTAAGTACACACTCACACAAACACACCACACATCTTTACTTGAGTAATAATACTTGAGATCCATAGGTAGAATCTTCTTCTTATCAGCAGTCTTAGACAGTCAAGGAAACCTCTGCTTATATGTGGGCCACCATGGAGCAAAAGACCTCTTAATGGCTCACAAGGAACTTTTCTGTTGAACTGGAAATTTTGAGGCATGTCAGGTTATAGATCTGGTTGCCTTTGCCTCAGAATTTGTCTGTCTCATTTTCAGTTCTCCTCCCATATCTCACTCCATTTATCTTCTCTGCACCCTCAGGATCCACTCTCTGTGACACACCTGTTTTCCTATCCTTTATTATGGACTTCACTAATGAATTTAAGATCCATTCATTCTAGCTGGCCCTGGTTAATGCGTATGATTCAGCTGTCCCTCATAAATCACTGCTTCTGTTTTGTTCCTATTTTTGTCTTTGGAGATGTCTTGTTAATAGTTTGTTAACATACGTTGACAGAATTGCCTTTCTTTTGGGTCTTTAGAAGTTCAGCCTCTGAAGGGGTGTTATCAGGTGTTCTCTCAGGAAACATACATGAGTATACACATTTCAACAGTAATGTATTTTAGATTGGAGCCAATAACAGTCATCCACACAGAGCTAGTTAAATGAATATAGATTGAAGACACAAGAATCAAAGCACAAAGTGCCTGTCCACCAGATATGTAATGTAGGCTAGACTGGAGTTACTGGATACAGTGTATAATAGAATCTTGCAGCATGGCAAGTATGGAGGACAGATGTGAATTGTAGTGTTATAGTCACCCAGGAGAGAGCCATGGAGTAGGACAAAACAAAGTATTATTATCACCTATACTTGAATTGCTACCAGTATAATTAATTTTCATCGGAAGGGAATGAGAGGTATTGATAGAACTGTTATTACTACCTTTACATTGTTGTTACAGAAGTACTACTGCTTACTATTTATTAGTGACATTTATATTCTACCTTTCCTCCAGTGAACTCAAAGCAACATACATGGTCTCCTTTCCCTCAATTTGTCCTTACAACAACTTTGTGAGATAGATAATACTGTAAGGAAGTAAATGGCTCAAGGTTACCTAACGAATTCCATACCTCAATCGAAGGGATAAGAATTTTCTTGATTTTGATACAAAAAGGCATCTTGGCAAGATTGACACTTTATTGAAGAAATTGTCAACTTTGGCAAGATTTGTCACAGCTCAATTATTTTTGCAAAAAGCATTGTTATTGCACAAAAACAATGTAATTTGCACAAGAGACTACATTTTTTACTCAAAACATTACAGGTTTTGCAGATATGGATTTCCTGCAAAAAGTCCCAAAATAAAAAAAAACTGCACAAAAGTTCTGTAACTCAGTGGGGAGAAAATGTTCATTTGTTTTTCAGTCATGCATATGAGAATGAGTTAATCAAAGAATCATCAACTAATTTTGTGTCCCAAACAACAATATGACACACTGGATCTTTATTGCCTATCAAATTGCAGTCAATACATTTGGAATTATTATTATTATTATTATTATTATTATTAACTTTATTTGTACCCCGCTAGCATCTCCCGAAGGACTCGATGCGGCTTACACGGGCCGAAGCCACAAAACACAATACAATAGAAAACATAACACAGCAATAAACAAAGCAAATCAAACAATTAAGCAAAATAACCACAATGACAATACATCAAGACACTATTAAAACTGGTTCGGCCAGCGCAATGGGGTACAGGGTTAAAAGTGCTGAGATGGCAGGAGGAACGTAGGATTAAAGTGCGGTGTGCAGCAACATTAGTTGTGCTAAAGTGCATCTAGGACTTGGGATGGGGATTCCTAATCTGCGAAGGCACATCGGAACAGCCAAGTTTTTAGGTTCCTTCTGAAAACTGCCAGAGTAGGGGCCTGACGAAGCTCTTTTGGAAGGGCATTCCAAAGTCGGGGGGCCGCCACAGAGAAGGCCCTGTCCCGCGTCCCCACCAAGCGCGCTTGCGACGTAGGTGGGATAACGAGCAGGGCCTTCCCAGATGACCGGAGCGAGCGTGTGGGTTCGTAGATGGAAATGCGGTCACGCAGGTAGGGTGGTCCCAAACCGTTCAGGGCTTTGTAGGTGAGCACCTGCACCTTGAATTGGGCTCGGAAAATAAATGGCAGCCAGTGGAGCTCCTTGAACAAGAGGGTTGACCTCTCTTGATAATGAGCTCCAGTTAGCATCCTGGCTGCTGCCCGCTGGACCAATTGTAGTTTCCGAGCCGTCTTCAAGGGCAGCCCCACGTAGAGCGCATTGCAGTAGTCCATTCTAGAGGTGACTAAGGCGTGGACCACCCCGGCCAGATCCGCCTTCACAAGGTACGGTCGCAGCTGGCGCACAAGTCTCAGTTGTGCAAAGGCCCTCCCGGATACCGCCAACACCTGAGCCTCAAGTGTAAGCGAAGAATCCAAGAGGACACCCAAACTGCGGACCTGTGGCTTCAGGGGGAGTGTAACCCCGTCCAACACAGGTTGCCACCCTATACCCCGATCCGGTTTACGATCGACCAGGAGGACCTCTGTCTTGTCGGATTGATCTTCAGCTTGTTCTTCCTCATCCAGATCGACACGGCGGCCAGGCACTCGTCCAGCACCCGAGAAGCCTCCTTGGAATTAGGTGGAAAGGAGTAGTAGAGTTGTGTGTCATCCGCATAGAGATGGCACCCAACTCCAAAACTCCGGATGACCTCTCCCAGCGGTTTCATGTAGATGTTGAAGAGCATGGGCGACAAGATAGATCCTTGCGGGACCCCACAGGTCAAAGGCCAGGGGTCCGAGCAGGCGTCTCCCAGCTTCACCACGACAGAACCGTGCCCCCAAGGCCCATCCCAGAGAGACGACCCAGAAGGATACCATGGTCGATGGTATCGAAAGCCGCTGAGATGTCCAGGAGAACCAACAGGGTCACACTCCCCCTGTCCAGCTCTCTACGGAGGTCATCCACCAAGGCGACCAAGGCTGTCTCAGTGCCATGACCAGGCCTGAAACCAGACTGTGCCTGATCTAGGTAGTTGGTATCGTCTAGGAAGCCCTGGAGCTGCGAGGCGACCACCCGCTCCAGCACCTTACCCAGGAAAGGGAGGTTGGAGACTGGTCTGTAGTTATTCAGCACCGTGGAGTCAAGGGAAGCTTTTTTGAGGAGTGGACGAACCACTGCCTGTTTCAAACCAGATGGAAAAATCCCTTGCTCCAACGATGCATTGATAATCAATACAAACCAGTCAACCAACCCCTCCCTGGCTGATTTAATGAGCCAAGATGGGCATGGGTCTAGAGGTGAGGTGGTCGCCCTCACAGCCCCAAGAACCTCCTCTACAGTTTCAGGAAGAACAAGCCTAAAAGAATCCCACAAAATTGGACAAGCAGGTACCTCCGTCACCTCTTCAGGCACTGCGATGGAATTGGAGTCGAGCTCGAGGCGTATCTGGGCGACTTTATCTGCAAAATGGTGTGCAAAATCGCGACACCGAGCTGCGGGGTCGTCAGGGACCTCCTCCACCGCAATTATTCTCAATGCCTCACTGTTTGGCACTATAGTTATCTGCAGAGGAATACCCAGTGTCCAGCAACTTGATGACAGGAAGATTTGGACTGGCTGAGTAGAAAGTTTTGCAAGCGAGAATGTATTTTGTACTATACAAATACGTCTCTTGTCCTGTAATGGAATATTGGTTGTATTGGACCACATCTGCCTTTAACTTTATGTGGGCAAGTGCAGTCCTTTTTGTGTAATGGTGATTCTGACTAGAAAACATTTTGTTGAATTCACATATTAAATAATAATAAAAAATGATAACAAAACATTATTTATATCCTGCCCTATCTCCCCGTGAGGAATCAGGGTGGTTTCCAACAAACACAGGCAAACATTCAGTGCCAATATCAAAAGACAATGGCCATAAAAATTTAAACAGGAAATCATGGAAAGTAAATTACAACAGCAAACAAACAACATGAAGTTAAAATTAAACAGTTGAGAAAGTTCAGATTATAATAATTTAAAAGCCAGCTTAGCAGGGTGTCATACCAATTTTTCCAATGTTTACTTATAGAAAGCCCTATAGGATCAATGCAGGCTGAAGTTGTATTCACAATATTCACTCACCTTTCCAATGAGGAACAGTGCAGATACAGTTGATCTTGCCACAAGGCAAACAAATAGGAAACAGTAGAGGCAGCATTTACCCCCAGGCCCTGATAAACCATTTCCACCATCATGAGCTGGATGACTCCCCAAATCTATAGCAGGAAGATTATGCAAGGGAGGTTCACCTAAACATTAGGAAAAACATCCTAATGATAAGAGGTGTTCATCAGCAGAATATGCAGCCTTGGAGAGTGGTGAAGTCTCGTTCTCTGGAGGTTTTTAAAGCAGAGGCTAGATGTCAACTGTGAGGTGTACTTTACTTGTATACTCCTATATAGCAGAAGGTTAGATTGGATGGCCCTTGTGGTGACTTCCAACTCTATGATGCTAAGGGTGCATTTCCAATATAAAATTAATGCAGTTTATTCCCACTTTAGCTACCATGTTTTGATGTTATGGAATCGTGAGATTTGTAGTTTTGACACCAGCACTTTTTGGCAGAGGATAGAGACCTTGCAGAACTACAACTCCTGTATTTCCATAGTATTGAGTCAGTTGCAATTAATGTGGTGTCAAACTGCATTAATTCTACAGTGTAGATGCCCTCTAATTCCCATAAATGGTGACTTTCACATTTACAATCAGGTGCATTTTAGAATCATTAGCCTCTGTCAGTCACGAAGCAAAAACAATGAATTTTGAAATTTGTTTTGCCATATTTTATTTCTTCTTCCTTCTTAGGTTAAGGCTTTCTTTTCATTTCAAGTTTTAAGAAAACATGTTTTCATGTTGCCACATTCATCTCATTTCATTTTCCCTTAGCATGAGCAACTTTCTCAAAAGAATATCCAGACTGTTAGGGGTAGAAATTGTTTTACTGTTGTATACGCTGTGGTAATATAATTCAATTTTCTTGTGAGTTTTTACCTACACAGGTCATTTCTTGAAATAAAACTGGCATTCATCCAAATATCAGCTGGTGTCTTATTTTCCTTGCTAAAGAGAAAGGAACAGAAAAGCCTTCCGGACAATAAAAAAAATACATTCTTCAGATGCCACAGTATCTCACTCCCTCTCATGCGTAATTCTCTTGTAAAATCTATACTCTTGGAAAACTCAGTTCTCCATTTTGTGATGACAGGGGTCACACAAGTGTCAGTCTTCAAATTTGTGTGAAAATCTCTTTCAAGTACTCAGGGTTCTTTTGTTTCGTCTCACTTCTTGAGAACTCATGTAGTGTAATTACTTAGCTATAGCACCAAATGTAAACAGGACATCCTTTCAGATAGGAGATCCCAGCATGTTGTAAAGTAAATGTTGTAGTTCTTATGCTGTTCTGGAAGCAGCCCCGAGCCAAGTGTTTCACAAAAGAAGATGCAGTAGCCGGGAAGCCTGCCTGCTATTGTACGACATAAACACAACCTTTATGTTTTCTTTCTTTCTTTTTTTGGAAAAAAGACATCCTGAGTTATGACTTGTGGCTGCAACCAGTAAGACTTATCCTTGTGTCACAGCAACCCCTGCAGGCTAAAGATCGGTCTAATTTTCCTCTGGACAAGAGTTTATGATTATGAGTTAAAAGCAGAAGGAAGCATTCAGAACAGGGATTGTTTCCAGCTTTACAGCCTGACAGTTCTCTGTTCTCATGCAATATTTTGAAGGAGACTTTTGGCAGTCTCAGCAGTGGTGCTCACTCGGTGGCATTGGCTTTCTAAAACGATGAGATCTGGACATTCATTTGAGGGGACTAAGTTGAAACGTTTTTCTTCTCATTGGGGCATCATGGCCCATTAAGATGTTCATGCATCTATTTTCATGGGATTTTTAATCTCTTTGGTAAATGTTATTTTGTTACTTGCCTGAGGAGTCCTGGAGACTTGAACACCTGATAGAAACTTGATGGAATAGAAACCTAATATTAAATAATATAAAATGATAGCTTTGCAGGAGCAGAAATATGAGCATCCAGTTTTGCTAACTACCATGTCTACTGGAGTTCTTAGCATTATATTCCATATTTTTCTGAAAGTCTTCTATCTTCAGGATTTAGGGACTATTAAAAAAAACAAAAACCAGCCACTCTGCACTGAACAACTAGAAATACCTTCTGCTAATCCAGAACTGCCCTTTGCATTCTCCCTGACCAAAACATTTCAATTCAAAACATGCACTAAAAGACATTTAGCTGGCACATTGTATTTCCTCAAGTTAGCCACTATACATTATTTGTGAAAAATATTACCTGTAATGTGTTACGTTTTGTGCTAATGAGAACCCACAGAAGAAACTGGAGGTGCATCTCAAGATGTTTAGCCGATTAATTTTTTTATTGGTAAGAAAGATCAATGTATTTTGGACAGTATATGCTCTCGATGGCTTTCTTTGGGGGCGATATGAAATCATAGAAAGAGCTAAAATATAAAATACTATAATTATAATAAAGCATAATATAACATAGTGCTGTTGAAGGCTTTCATGGCCAGAACAACTGGGTTGTTATGAGTTTTCCGGGTTGTATGGCCATGTTCCAGAAGTATTCTCTCCTGACATTTCACCCACATCTATGGCAGCCATCCTCGGAGATTGTGAGTCCACTGAAAATGCCTGCCATAGATGTGGGCAAACCATCAGGAGATAATGCTTCTGAAACATGGCCATACAGCCTGGAAAACCCAAAACAATCCAATAATATAAGATGATTTGAAATTATTACATTTGTTTATTTTTGTAGCCTGCATATACTAATTTGAAAAATAACTTCAAACATTTCTAGGCTCAAACTCTTGGTTAGTTTGCTTGCTTGTTTAGAGGGCTCCCGTGGCATGAACAAATTAAAATAATCATTAAAACAATACAGAAATAAAAATATTTTTCAAGCACACTAAAGTACTCTTCTAAAATTTCTAATAACAGCGTAAAACAATCATAGGTTCCAGTTCTAAAACAGATAAAGCAACTATGAGGAACAGTGCAATTTTGGATATATACTGTAAGCATAAAAGAGATGTGGCCCGCCTAACTTTCATGGGTAGTTCCACAGTCAAGGCCATGCTACAGACAAAATTATTCCATCTACCCATCAACCTGAATTCACAAAGTGTTGATACAGAGAAAGTGTCTTCTTTGAAGATCTCATATTTCTGGCAAGTTCATATGGGAGTGGGTTGTCTTTCAGATATCATGTCCTCAAGCATTTAAGGCTTTTTTCCTAATTGTTTTTTTTTTATTTGAGAAAAAACTACAGTTATATAGACATATATTATACATTTCCCTCTCTTTTGTTTTCTTTCACCCTTGTGCTCCCCTTCTCCAGAGCCATCTCTTCTAAAGTCCTGCCAAAAGTTCAATTCTTCATTTGGGGGTAAATTCCCGTCTTCTTTGTCCAATGTTTTTTCTAAAAAAAATTCTCCAGATACTTTAAAAGTCATTTTTCCTATAATCCCTTCTATACCTTAAGTTTGATGTTAGCTTATCATTTGGTGCCATTCTCCATACTTCTTTATACCATTTATTCATTTGTATTTTCATTTCCCCTTTCCAATATTTTGCAAATAATAATTTAGCTGCTGTTAATAGCATGCCTATTAATTTTATAAATAAATAAATAAATTCAGGCATTTAAGGCTTTGTAGGTCAACACCGGCACTTTGAATTGAGCAAATTACAAATTGCAAGCCAGGGTAGTTCTTGCAAGAGCAGTGTCATATAGTCTCTAAAATGCTGGCTTCTGCATTTTGCACTAGCTGCAGCTGCCTCAGGGAGATAACTTTTAGTAGTTAAACTGGAAAGTAGCTATGGCATGAACCACTGTGTCTAGATCTGCCTTCTCCAATAAAGGATTCAGCCGACATACTAGCTGAAGTTTGGCAAAGGTGCTTCTGGCCACAGTGGCAACCTGGTTTTCGCGGAGCAGTACTGAGTCTATAAGCAGCCTCAAACTGTGAACCTTACTTTTTAGAACCTTACTTTTTACTCCATCCAAAACAGGCTGTAAGCATAATCTCAAAGTTGATTTCCTACTGTTCAACTGCACTTTCATATTGTCATAATACATCCAATGTTTTACTGCATCCAAGCAAGGATTCGGTGCTACCACAGCTTCCTTGGCAAAAATTGTAAAGAAGATATTTGGCTGGGTATCATGTAGAGGTTCAAAATCATAGGGGACAATGTCGACCTTTTCTGGAATCCCAAAATGTGATATTCACCTGGTCGGACCATGGCAACACCATATGGGTCCTGCTGCCTCCAAGACCAGTCCAGAGCATCTAGACTGGGCCCAAATTTAATGTCCAGTGTCAGGCATGTAGCCAGGGGGGGCTTGAGGGGCTTCAGCCCCCCCCCCCCCCCGAAATTCTCATGGTGGTTTGCAAAAAGGCCATACTGTTGTATTGTTTAAACTGTTATGTTTATTCATATCATGATCTGATCATCCTACTCAATATATCCCATATGTATGGGGGTATTGGGGTAACGATACAAAAGGTTTGCTAGGGTAGACCCTCTTTCACTCGGACTCAGCCCCCTCCCGAAACAAACTCACACCCACCCACCCACCCCCCCGAATCGAAATCCTGGCTACGGGCCTGTCCAGTGTAAATGTACCTCTTGTGGTTTTGTTCTCAAAATAGTATAGCAAGAAGAAAAATAATCCCTTTCTTCATATAATGAAATGTTTTTGGGAGGCTAGAGTCATTCTTGCTACATTTGAGAAAACAAAAGGCTATTTTCTTACTTTTAAAGATCTGTTTACCAAAAAAAGAAAAACTAATTAAAAAATAAAAATTAATTAGCAGTGTAATTAGAATTTTTTTATTTTAAAAACTACCATATAATCATAGAATTGGAAGGGTCTGTATAGACCAACTAGTCCTTGGAACATTGTACTTAAAGCACTCTGGAGAGGTGGTAATTTATCCTATACTTAAACATCTCTAAGAGTAATGATATTGGAAGTGTGGATCTTATCATTTTATATAATGAATTGATTTAAAAAGAGAACTGACAAAACTCTGTTTTTTTAACATTGTACAAACAGCAACTGCTCCCTGCTACAGGCAGGAAAAATGACCTGTAACTTTTTGTCAATGATAAAGAATAGGTTCCTTTATACATAGAAGCAAGCTCTGCATAGGAAGCATAGCATCAACATCCCTAAAGTGGTCTTTGGCCCACTGGTAATATTTTAATATCTTGGCTACTAAGTAACCAGGTGATAGTATAATCTTATTTGAGAACATTCAATTGGAAGTTCTGTTGATTGCACTGATATATATATATATATATATATATATATATATATATAAGAATTATTTTAAACTGTTGAACATATATGTAATTGTAGTTTATCACCTTCAAAATAAAGTCAGTGTGATTGATTACAGCAATTCAAGTATTGTTGCCACTCTTCGGAGAAATGGAGGAAGTCTTCATTTGAGATGTTGTTCAAAGATCTCAATGCGGTGCCTAGACATTTTCTATTCTCCCAAAGTGATGTCCTTTGAGATGGGTTTGGAACTCAAGGAAAGAAATCACACGAAACCAAATCAGGGCCGTATGGTAGGTGGGGAAGCATTCAGAACAGCCTTCACACAAGCCACATTGTTCCCGGTTCTTGAAGTTGAAGGATGTTGCTCCAGACTCCTCTGCATTTTTGTCCTTGACAAGACACAAAAAGTCTATGTACTTTGCGAACATACTGATTGCTACAAAGGCATAGTCTCAACTGAGGAAAGTCAAACTGTATGCCTGGGTTCCCCCTTCATCTGCCTCAGCCCCCACTTTCCTTTCCTGGCTTAAAAAAACCATTCTCATTACTTTGGAGACATACTATGTATACTCAGGTAAATGAGTATACAATTACAGCTTATACTCACTGTTGTGGTGGTTTTTTTCTTCCTCTCCTCCTCTTCCCTCTCTTTTTCCTCCTCATTTTCACCTTCCTCCTCCTCCTCCTCCACCTCCACCTTTTGTGGCATATACATTTATGAATAAACTGTTTCACTGTAAAACAAATGAAAACTGAAATTTCAATTAACCAATTTTTTTTTTGTTGTGTCAGGAGCAACTTGAGAAACTGCAAGTCGCTTCTGGTGTGAGAGAATTGGCCGTTGCCCAGGGGATGCCTGGATGATTTGATGTTTTTATCATCCTTGTGGAAGGCTTCTCCCATGTCCTCGCATGAGGAGCTGGAGCTGATAGGGGGAGCTCATCCGCCTCTCCCTGGATTTGAACCTGCAACCTGTCGGTCTTCAGTCCTGCCGGCACAGGGGTTTAACCCACTGCACCACCAGGGGCTCCTAATTAACTGATAATCATCCGCGAAATATCTTACATAGAGGAGGAACTTATAGCAGAAAATGCTTCAAAGACATGGCAATCAAACGCCAACAAACCCATCTTTTCATAACCTCCCATAAAGATGGCTAATTAAGTGTGAATAAAAAATGCAAATGAACCAGGCCCTCTGGCACTTGGTAAATTTTGTGAAGCTCTTACTGTTGGACAAGTGAGCTAACCACGCATTATGATAGACACATGTATGAGTATAGATAACTTTATTGTTGTATTATAATCAGTGATGACCTGGATGGTTTAGTGGTTTGACATTGGACTACCAGTCTGGAGACCAGTATTCAAATTCACACTCAGCCATGGGAACCCACTGCGTGACCTTGGGCAAGTCATATTCTCTCAGGCAAAAGCAAACCCAAGAAGACTCAACCAGTCCATACTTCAGGAAATAAAGACTGATTGCTCACTGGAGGGAAGGATATTAGAGGCAAAGATGAAGTACTTTGGCCACATCATGAGAAGACAGGAAAGCTTAGAGAAGACAATGATGCTGGGGAAAATGGAAGGAAAAAGGAAGAGGACCCAACCAAGGGCAAGATGGATGGATGGTATCCTTGAAGTGACTGGCTTAACTATGAAAAAGCTGGGGTTTTGACGGTCAACACGGAGCTCTAGCATGGGCTGGTTGGAAGTGACTAAACGAATAAACAACAACACAAATATAAATCCAAAATCCAAATACAAGAAATTAAAAACAGTTTCGCAATCAAGTCATCACTTTAAATTAAGACAAGCAACAGAGATTTTTAATGTGCATGTTTGATCAAAACAGCTATTTAATTTATGTGTACTGTTTGGAAACTACTTGATCAATAAAGTGTTATAGTATAAATGCAATACAAATCTTTTAAAATAAAATTTAAAAGTTTTTAAATGTGTTAATTTTGAGTAGGCACGTAATCCTTCATGCAGACTATGCCATTCAGACCATGTGGAGAAGAATGTTTCAGAACTGCCACTGAAAGGGCCCTCCTTTGTGATGCCACATGACAGCATTCAATTGGCTGTTGAACAATAAATAAAGCCTCTTTTAATGAGGTCAGAGGTCCACTGGGCATCTACAAAGAAGTCAGTCTTGAAGATATGCTCACTTTATGGTACATAGGACTTTGTATGACAGGCTACAAAATGAATGTTAACAGACATATATGGTAGTGCAGTACCTTCAACAAAGGGATAATATCCATGCCATCATAGTTTCAGTTCAATGTATGGTTCTGAAATATGGAGACTGAAGAAAGCTGATAGGAAGATAATCAAATCATATGGCGCTGAATACGATCCACAACACTTGGAAGGGACTTATCAGCTATCAGGTCAAACCCAATGCAACTAATGCAGGTTCTCTCACAACAGCATCCTCAGCAGGTAGCTTCTTTATGAAGACATTCAGAGAAGGAGCCCCCCCCCCCCCCAAGAGTTTGATGGATATTATGGATGCTAAAAAGACCAATAAATGGGTCTGGAGCAAACCAAAACTCTAGAAGCCAAGATAACTAAACTGAGGCTGTCGTATTTTGGACATATCATGAGAAGACATGACTCTTAGAGGGGAAAAGGACTGGATGTATCATGAAAAATCAAACCCATATAAATCAAGTTTGAGTAATATCGCAAGAGAAATACTAGAGAAATACTACTATCAAATAGATAAGAGGATGCGTTATGATCACAGTAATATTTGTATATATCAGATGTCATACTTTTCACATATTTAGGAGAATCTGATTTTCTTTCTCCTGTAGATGGCCCTTTTCTTCCTTTCAAATCAGCTGAATATCCTAATGTAAAAAAATAAATATGTTATGTGTTTAAGCTACTGAGATCTGTATCATATTATTCAGGAAGACGAAAACCCAGTTAAGTTCCAATCTACACAGTTCTCTGAAAACTGTTCATTTTATATGTATGCAAAAGATCAAAATTCTTGGGCATCTAATTTCTGTTTTGAAATCAAAGCAGCGCAGGAGGGGCTTTTTAGGGTTAGAGAAGAGATTTATATTTACTTATTTTATTTACTTCATTTCTATACATTTTTCTCACCCCAGGGGGAACTCAAAGCAGTTTCCAACATATTCATGGCAAAATTTAATGTCTAACATACATACGAAAAACCTAACATGAAACAACACATGACTATCAATTAAATCATAAAACGTAATAACATTTAGACATGAGAGCATGAGGTTAAAAACACGTTAATATAAACATTAAAATCACATAATCCTGAAATCATAGTCCAAGGCCATTCCAATATCAAATATCAATTGCACATCATCCCTTATTGCTTAATGTAATTGTGTTGGGGCGGGAGTTCCATAGTTGAGGAGCCACCACTGTGAAGACCCTGTCTCTCATTTCTGCCAATCACAACTTTGAGGGAGTAGGGCCGAAAGTAGGGCCTCCCCAGACAATCTTAACCTTCGAAATGGTTCATAGAGGGGGATAGGTTCGGACAGGTAAGCTGGGCTGAAACCATTTAGGGCCATATAGTCTAAAGCCAGCACTTTGAATTGTGCTCAGTAACAGACTGGCAGCCAGTAGAACTGACGTAACAGGTGGGTTGTGTGCTCCTTGTATCCCACTCCATTGAGCAATCTGGTTGCTGCCCATTGAACCAATTGGAGCTTCTGAACAAAGGCAACCCCATGTAGAGCGCATTGCAGTAGTCTATTCAGGATGTAACTAGAGCATTGACTACCATGGCCAAGTCTGACTTCCCAAGGTATGGGCACAATTGTAGCACAAGATAGAAAAGACTGCAAGGATTCTGTTAATCCTTTGCTCTTTGTCCTAAGAATAATCAGTAGGATCCCAATCTCTTGAATATATTGAGGCATGCACCACGAAACAATTTGCATCAATGGACCTTCTTGTATAACTAAAGGAAGTTAGAGATATCTGCCCAATATCTGATCCTATAATTGCTCTTCTTGCATTGCAACAACTGCAGCAAGAATTAGATAGGGAACCCCAAATGAAGATTCATTTTCCCCTGAGCTCTTCTTTTGGAAGACTTCCAAAAGTTGCTCCATCATGATATCCATTCACTTTGAAAACTGTTAGCTTAGATGGTTAATTATTCCATCCTTCTGTAATTGTGATTTATTGATGAATAAATAAAGCATTTGAATGGGAATTAAAGGTAATTAAATGGTCTGTTTTATGATCAAGCCGGAGGAGATATAGCTAAGCAATAAAAAGAAGTCAATGTAATTCAAGCTGTAGTCACAGAATGACGGATCCATTCTGAGAATGATAAGAGCTGGTTGCTCACTCTAAAGTGGTGTCTCTCCACCTTTAATCCTCCACTATTTTGGACTTCAGACTCTAGAAGTCCGAGCCGCTGTGAAACAGCGGGGATTATGAAAACTGAAGTCCAAAACACTTAAATACTAAATGCTGAAAATTATTTCAGTAAAGCAAGCACATAACATCTTCTAATGATACGTGGCCCAAGAAAAGTTCCCTGAGATGTCTCAGCATGGTCTAAATTAATGTAGAAGAGTAAGGTGAGGGGGTTTCAGCAGGGTGAAACATTCAGCTGTTTTCATATAATAAAATGATTTAAAATGGTGTTAAATTGAAG
This sequence comes from Anolis sagrei, assembly GCF_037176765.1. Classification (NCBI taxonomy): domain Eukaryota; kingdom Metazoa; phylum Chordata; class Lepidosauria; order Squamata; family Anolidae; genus Anolis; species Anolis sagrei. The sequence goes on from NC_090021.1 coordinate 294,315,376, forward strand.
AGAGCTTAGCATGGTCAGCTCTGTCTACTGAGGGCATAATATGAATAATTAACATTCCATCTTGTGATTTAAAGCCAAATATTTGGATGCAAACAAACACTTTCCCTAACTACTAAGAACATTTAAGCAACAGAACAGATTGCATCTTTAAAAAATGATTGCAGGATTTCTCTCCTTTCAGGGTTCCTGAAGAGAGGCATCTGTCATAGTTACTTTCAGTGTAGACCAGGTTATCTTGCTTTAGGGCATGCGATTGGCCTATTTGACCTTAGGAGTATCTTTCAGCTCTACTAATATTTTTGTTCGTTGAAAGGCATAAAAAAAGTGCCAGACTCCTTTCCCCACTCCCCCTTAGAGGTTACCCAGGGCTTGTTGGGGGAGAAAATGCTTTCAGAAATCACAAAGTTATCCTAGAGCTCCATGGTAACTCAGAAGGTATGTTCTGCAGGCCAGTCTTATGGCTTCTGTCACTAACTGAAGAGTCGTCTCCAAGGGCATTTGACTACAAGGCTGCCTCCTTTCGATTATATCAATCTGTAGCCTCTAGAGTTTAGAAAAACAAAGTAATAAAAAGTTTTCCCCCATCTGTCACATAGTAGATGGTGATGTGAGAGCAGAAGGATGTTTCAGCATAGGACTGCAGTAATACCTTCCTGAATATAGCCTGATTAATGACCTTAATGATGGAGTGCCAATGCTTCCCATAGAAAGAATGGCACAAGGACAACTATAGGGCTAAAGATGGGTATGAGCTAAACCAATAGCTATAATGTATTTATTTATATGACTTATATCTTGCTTTTCTCCCACATATAGACCTCATGGTAATTTACAAAATAAAGTACAATGAAAACCTAAAAGAATAACATTCTACAAAATTTAGAACACATTTTAAAACGTGAATGAAAATATACATCTGAGTTAAAAAATCCACAGAGGGACTCAAAGTAGCTTAACCATAACTCATCTGAATAAAGTTTTCATGTTGATGGTAAGACAAAAAATAAGGGAATTAAACTAACTTCACTCAGCAGGGAGTTTTAGCACCTGGGAATAGGCGCCAAGGAAGCTCTCCCAGCATCTATTTTTGAGATGGGCAATTATCTTAGAGGTCCTCCCCTGTCCCCTCCCCCCTCCTCTACCTCACCTCAGAACTCTGTGAAGCCCAAATACTTTACTTACTTACTTAGGCGATCCTTCTTTATCCGAGTATGATGGTCTTTCAAGTGTAGTGTCTTGGTGTTGGACACCCAAATAAAACTGTTTGCCTCTCAGTTCCATCTCAAAAGCCTCCCATGTTCTCCTTGCCTCTTCTTAGGACACATTCAGCACAGTTCGAGGACAGAGCCTCATCAGAAGTAGCTCTACATCATTTGATGGGATCCAGCTAGATTCTTCTAGAATGAGCAGAACTCTGGGAAATGTAGTTTCAGGTAGGGCCTTTTGAATACATTGTTTCAGAGGTCTTTGCCTTCCCAAACTACATTTGCCAGAATTCAGCTCGCGTCAGAAGGCCGGGGCTGCCCACGTTACAACCCCAGTGTGATAAGGCTGCTAGAGTATAGCCACACTGCAGAACTATAGCAGTTTGGAACTACTGTAACTGTCATCGATCAATTCTATAGAATTCTTGGATTTGTCATTTTGGGAGATATTTAGCCTTCTCTTTCAAAGAATTTTATAGAAAACTACAAATCACAGAATACTGTAGCATCAAATAGTGTTCAAACTGCTTTAATTCTCAAGTATGACTACACCATAATTCATTCAGAATGGTGGCAACTGCTGCAGCAACTGGGTACACTTGTTCTCCTCACCAGAGATTGAGAAATGCTTTCTCCTCACTCTGGGTTGCCATGTTTTTTTTATTGTTTGAATTGAAACAGAAATTCTGGTCCTCTTTCTTCTTATTTCAAAATCAGCTGACAGAGAAACAAATCTAGTCAATCTTCTAGCCCTTGCGTTATCTGCTTTTGTGACATCACAAACATCTATCCTAGAATATATTGCATGGAGCCATTCTCTGGTCTTGGGTATTGGCTCTGAAATCTCAAGTAATTGGATGCTACTGACTTAGCATGTCCATCTCTCCACCAATTATGCAGACAATGCTAAAGTAGAAGAAATAGTGATTAAAACAGGTACAAAACAGCTTCCAATGCTTGAGATTAGAACTGAGCTAAAAAAAGAGCAATATGATTGATTGATTGATTGATTGATTGTTTAATATACCAGCCTAATTATTTTCAATTTCATTTTCTGAACTTTTTCACATAAGATATCTGTCATGTCTTCATCAAGGGAATAATCTCTGTCATATCTATGATTTTTGTCATCATTTGTACTCAGTGTGTTCACACGAAACAGATGCAGAAAAAACAGTCCTTAGAAATGCTCAAGTACCTTTCCATGGGTGGCCCTTTGAAGAACCTGTGCCATCCGCAAATAATTTCATGGAGGCGAACTGATGGAAGTACAGCAATCAGTAGAGCTCTGGAACCAATCTCATAATAGCTTTGCCCTATAAGAGTACATCAATATCACCAAACACACACACAACAAGAATGTCCTTGGAACTGTGAAAATAACAACTTATTCCAACTGTTTCCTCTCCAATGTAACATTCAAAAGGAACACAACTGGAAATGGCTACTTCTCCCTTGTTATAACTCAAAAACAGTGTTTTACCAGAAACATACCATCCTTTTCTTGCAAGGTAGTAGATATTTAATTCAACCACTAGAATCCTGTGCCACCTTTTATTCAATTTAATTTTATGTATACTTTAAGTAGCAGAGGTGCTAAGAAACTATGCTAATAAATAGGGAACGGGTGTATCGGGACACTGAAAAGTGTGCCAGATGCATATTGTTGCACAATGCATATCAATTCTGCTGGGTAGCATCCCTTTACTGGGCACAGATCCTACAAAACTACCCAATTCTATTTCCCACATACATAATACCACCTCTGCAAATGCAATTATGATACAAGATTCCAGTCAACTTCTTTATAGTCATTTTAACTGATTTTTTTAAAAAAAACTATTCAAAATTATATCAGTAATTTATTGTTACAAATGCTAACATTTTAACATGCCTTTATGACCTTGATTTTTTCACCATTGAACTGTTATATACCCAACAATGAAATGTGATCTGCCCTTTAACCACATGCAAAACAGCAATTCTTTAATAAAATAATATTGTCCCTTTGGACCAAAGTAATAATACAAGCTAATCTTTAGGCAACAGATGTGTTTTTGACCATTTCTGTGTTGAGACATTTGTCAAAGATCAAGTTCACAATCAGTTCAACATCTAAGCCATATGCTATCTGAGGACTACAGTGTATCCGGCAAGGCAAAAGGATGAATCTTGTGATCTAAAGGGTTACATTCATTTATCTAATTTCCTCCTATGAAAATAAATTAATAAATTCATTGACAAATAAGTTGGAGAGGATCACACCACCTTTAATTAATTTTAAAAAGCCAATATGAAGAAATTCATTTTTTGTACCTAAATAAGAGGTCATTGGGATCTTTTCTTGATAAACAGCTGTCTCAGTAAGTATTGGGTCATTTGCTCATCAAGAATGCTTTGTACATCTAGTAAGATCATAAATGTTGTGGTAAATAAAATTCACTATGTTTTCGCATCAAAATAGGAAGAGTTCAGCTATAATAATGATGGCTCTAAAATATTGATATATTCAGATGTAACAATTACATATAAAAATGGAATGGAAACATGCATTATAACTTGTTTGCCTTTTCTCCACTAGTAGGAATATTGTGTAAGTAAATTAATGAGATGATGTTGTTGTGTTCCTTCAAGTTGTTTTCAATTTAAACAGACCCTACAGCGATCTATCACAAGGTTTTCTTGGCCAGATTTGTTCAGAGAATGTTTTGTCTTTGCTTTCCTCTGAGAACTTACCCAGGGTTGACATACTGGGTTTCCATGTCCGAGTGGGGATTCAAATCCTAGTATCTAGAGTTGGGCTGGGGAAAAGGGAGGTGCTTTAGGTAGAATTCATAGATCTGGATTGAAAGCCCTGTTCATCATATTTGGCCCATATTCTAGACCTTAATACACCATTTCCTTGAAGCCGCATCTGTGAGGTGAAGAGCCCATTTGATAAGGTAGACAACAAACCATGCCAATTGTTACACAGAGATGTCGTGGAAAGTTTGTGGCACTTGTTCATCTTTTCCATTTGTAGTTACAAAACTTAAGCGTCCTGCATAGTATACTGCTTATGACATGGGCTCATTTTTAATTTTGTCAAGATTTCCCTTGACTTTTCTGGCCCTTTTTAAGAGACAGATGAGATTACGGTCATGATCTGCTATAGCTGTCTGTATGGTGTCTCCACATCCATACACTAAAATGTCATCTGATATGACACTTATCCCTGTGAGGCCTGCCAACGCATCCCGTTGGCGGCATTGATACTCTGCCACTGGTTTTATTCCAAAAGGCATCCTCAGCCATCTGTAACAGCCTTCTGGGATCCAAAAAGTAGTAAAATAGCTGCCTTCTTCATTTAATAAAACTTGCCAGTTTTTTTGCATCCAGCACAGAAAATATTGTTTGCCTAAGCAAGACCAAATAAGATTTCTTTGGTACCGGGCATTTAATAGTGAGCCCTCAGTAATGCCTTGCTCGACTTGCTTGGGTCTGTGCAAACATGAAGCCTTCCAGTTTTCTCTATGGCTACTATTTTCATCCATGTTGTAGGTTCTGTCAGTTTGTGAGTGGTGCCATTCTTTGTTGTTACTTCTACAGTCTCATATTTCTATGTGATGTAAGCTCTATATACTTACCATCAATCTAGAACTTGTACTGTCTGGAATGTTTAATCCGTTATGACATTCAGTAGGCCTAGGAGACATTCAAGTTGTTCAAAGATATTACTGTAAACTTTGAGAGTTTGTGAGCTTTGATATGCCATATTGCCTCTGTCTCTGAGCAAGCTTTCTCTACCTTCTTTGCAATTGTAGCATTTATGATCCATGTTGTGTTTTATCCATGTGAGAAATTAGGATAGTGATATCATCACTATTTCTACTTGGTTTTCTTTAGACGTCATTTTACTTCTCTAACTTCAATAATATTGAGAAAGATCTTATAACGTATTCCTTTTACAGATGCACCACTACTTGGCATTCAGCTTCTTGCTTCAGCCAGAAATTCCACATTTATTTATAAGGTGCCAACAAAAGCTTAACCAGCCAGCCTGCTATCTTAGAATGTGAGGTTTTGATGTTAAGAAGATAAGCGATATCACTGTCTGAACTGCTGTATAGATCATTATTAGTATTTACCTGTGTGGCCCTCCTCTTCTTTAAGTGTTTGCAAACTCAGGCATAATTATTTCTCCCTCCATGTCTTCTCTATATGATGCCAGTGCTGGGCATTTGCCAGGAATGTGTCTTTTGCCACAGTATCTTCAGCTAACATTGTGAGATTGGCTGATTTTACTGCTGTTTTGCATGATGACATTTATTTTCATTATTATTATTATTATTATTATTATTATTATTATTATTGCTGTTGTTGTTGTTGTTGTTATTACACCACACTAAACAGTTTAAAAAGAGCAATACAAAAATTAAAAGAAAATTAAATAATAACAGTGTTGTAAAAACAGAAGTAAAATACAGCAAATACACTAAAATGGCCTTTAAAACTAACTCCCCCCCCTTTATACCTATCCATGTCTAATAAAATCGAATAAAGCACCACGTGCATTTGAACCTATCATTTCGCACTTAACTATATATGTCTCCAGCACATTCTTAACACTTCTATTCAAGATGCAGAATGTATACATGATGGCTGATGCTCTGTTAGTGGTCTACAATGGGGCAAACAGAAGTGGCATCACTGTAACTATTTCTTTCTCTTGCTGTTATTGTTATTGTGATAAATGTTATTCTGTTCTCTGGGGATAACAGCACTAATGCCACCCCAAGAAATCTCCCAAAGACCCTTGGTAATCCCCTAAGGATGCCTGCCATGTTGTGTGCAACTACAGCAAAACAGCTGGATATGTCTCTCCTCTTCCCCTCATGCTCCACTAACATAGAAATAGCTTACTTTGTGGTGATGGCAAAAGAAGGCCTGCAACATTGAAAAAGTGAGTTGAAGGGGGTTCATCCAGGAGGTTTGGACAGAATATCGTCTACCTATTTCATACTTGTCTACAGTGTGGTTGATCCACTGATCCAAGGCATGGCAATTCCAATCTGGGCTTTAGCAACCCTCCTCCTGCAGCTGCTCTAAACTGAACAAGAGCTCTGTGAGTGCTGGATCCTAACACAGTCTTGAAGAGTTTCCATTCAGCTCAGAGCAGCATTAAAACCCAGACAGTTTTTGCCATCATGCAGGGCAGAGCCACTGACTGCCCCAAGTACTTCGAGAGTACACTATTCCCTCCCTATACCATGTAATCATGTTGAAACCCTAACTTTATTTTATTTTTCACATTTCGTCTTGTTTCTGCCCTGTAATTATCCCATTAGGCTCTGAAAAACATCCATACATCAAAACATTGCCTATCACGCCCATACATAGTTCCAGGAACTGAAATAAAAGCTGGCTGCCACTGCCAGAAATATCTGCTTAACCCATTTTAATGAATGCTGCTGAGACACTTGTCTTAGAAAAGTACTTGCACTTCTGACACCCCGTTTTAATACTGCCCTGATTATTCAGGAAAATGTGGTGGACTTGTTACAACTACTAGGGCTTTACTGAGTCTGCTTCAGACAGCTTGCTGGCTGCTATTCAGATTCCTCCCTCAGTTCTCCAAGCTCCAGATCTATTTCCTGTTGGAAAAGTCACCTCAGATCTCTGATCAACCCCACCACTTGGCTGGGAGCTGTGTCTACTATGTCTACTAAGAGAAAGTTTTTCTTTTTGCAGTCGATCCTTGTTCACATTGCTTAGTCCTTCATATTTATTTTATGGTTGTCTCATTTGCCTTGATCTTTTGAAAGTTGAAGCTGAGTGCCTTTTTTAAAAAGCTGCAAGCCGTGGTCGTGTTTGCTTGAGTACACCATACATTAAGAATCTCAACTCTCTTCCTTTCTGGTGTACATCTGTACTGTAGAATGAATGCAGTTTGACACCACAATGGAATGTTTGAAGTTGTAGTTTAGTGAGGCACCAGCACACTTCAGCAGAGAAGGCCAAGGATCTTGTAAAACTACAATTTCCATTATTCTATAGCACTGAGCAATAACAGTTGAAGTGGTCTCAAACTTGCATTAAGTCTACAGTGTAGATACATCCCTAAGCACCATTCTGAGGAAGACCAATGCAGCATCTGTAAACAAGACCTTGATCCTAAACATGTCCTATTATGAAGTAGGCTCCACTGAAGATAGTGTGAATTTCATGTAAGTAATATGAAATACCATTGCAGCATAAGAATAGTTTGTTTCCTAAAACAAAAAACAATACATGAGCATTTTTATCTTATTCCTTCCTTATGAACACTAGCTGTACATAATGCTGCTGGTGCTATTTTATCACGTGTTTGAATGCTATTGGTTTTGTGTGTAGTGATAGATATCTATTATTCAAATGCATGTTTTCAAAATTATGTAGGAATGTAAGCTACCTAGAAAAATAAATATAAAGAGTATAACAACAATACTAAAAATAATGAAAAGGTACCTAAGAGCTGATTATTAGACAATATACAACACTATGATGAGGCATGTAGGGTCATTTCTCAGTTAAATGGCACAACATAGGGATTACACTACATGCAACCCAAGAGACAGGCCTATATTTTCTTCCAGTCATCTTTTGTACAGTTCTTCCTTCCTTTTGAACAAGCTAGTTCCTCAAAGTAGCTTGGAGGATTCTTTATTTATAGGCCTGCTAGTTCAGGGCCCACAAACCCATTCATCATGTTCCTGCCTTCTGCCATCTGTTGTAAATGAACAAACCAGCCTGCAACTTTCTCAAGTATCTGTGTTTGCTATTATGTAGATTAATGTAAAATGAGGGGGGGGGGAAATAAATCTATCGAGTATGCTGCCTATATGCCTAATGAACCTGCCTCAAAATTCATCACTTAGCATGCAGTAAATGAAAATAAGTCTCCAGTAATGCAAGAAAAGCGTCAACCTATCGTTTACTAACAACTGTATCAATTTGTTAACCTAATTAGCTGCCAAAAATGGGTTTATTAACTGACTCACAATTTCACTTGCAATCATTAAAATGAGTTTCAGAATTTTAATTCAAACATATAATCTTGTCATTTTGATTCTTGGAGTAATATTACAATAGTTGCATTGAAAATTTTGCAAAAATTATATGATAAATTCAACAGCAATACTTGGTTACACATGGTTAACCCTCCTTTCTTCCTTTGATAGAGAGCTGTGAGAATTCCAAATTAATCTTCCAAATGTACAGATTTGTTTGGTCTCCTCCATTGCATAGGAAAGATTAGACTTGCCTTCTAATATAACATCTTGTTTCCCACCAGGTCCAGTCAGATATTTCTGTGAAACTCACAAATAAAACCTGACTGATATAGCAACCCTCTATTATTTGTTCCCAGAATCAACGACATTGCGTGTCTCTGAATTTTGACTTTCAATTTTTTTGTTTTCATTGTAAATAACTGTATGTCTGGTTTGTTCTCTACAAGTTTGCACAACAAAAGGTCATGTGAAACCAGGGCCACACTTGCAATAGTAATACAGTATGAATTGAACTAAATAATAATTTCCATTGAAAACTGTTTTCTTTTGTTGTTAACATCTTGGCCATGTTAAGCTTTAACATTTGTTTCCTCATTTGCTATCAGCTTCAGGTATGTCAAGTCAAGATCAGTCAGTTCATGTAGCTGCTAGGTGGATATTTAAAGCCGCATTACATGCAATACTTTATGCCCAGGAACCACAATGCATTGCCAACAACCAACATAGTATTCTTCCCTGGAGCTCATGAGGCTCCCCACATGCTACTGATCTTTTGTTTTGTCTTTTTTGTTGCTCTGAAGTGAGTAGAGCCATGCTCCTTCAGCCTTTACTCATTCTTCTGTCCAATGGGACCAACCAGAACACAGAGGGGACACAACCAAGCAGCAGCTAGGGAACATGGTAGTTGCAAAATAACTTTAAAGACTCAGGTTTCAATTAGTTGATATAGTTGTGTAATAATTGAGTTGGAACCCCCTGTCATGAAGGAACACCAAGACACTCATGACAGACTAGAATCATAGAATCATAGAGTTGGAAGAGACCTCATGGGCTATCCAGTCCAACCTCCTGCAAAGAAGCAGGAATATTGCATTCAAAGCACCCCTGACAGGTTCATTCATCTTTACTTTTCATTCTGTTTGCTCAGGTCTACAGGAGCGGGCTTTCCATCTTATTGCATTATACATTACCACTGCTCAGTAAGAAGGCTACTTCTAAATGTCTCTGACCAACCAGAATGAAGGGAAGGTGGGGCATTGTCACGATGTCTATGAAAGGAAATTATGGTGGTCACTGCTGAACGACTTCCTACCCTTTGGTAAAGCAAAATAGAGCTAGAATCTCAACAGGGAAATGTAATCACTTCCCTGGAAAGGACAGATATGTTTCAGAACAGTGTTTGTTAGGACAGAAATGGGGAGAAGGGTTAAAAAGATAACTTTGAGACTTAACTTAGAAGTAAACACATTGACTGAAATTAAGTTAGAGATTGTGTCCTTGTAATCGTGCATTTGCCTTTTTCAGTGGCTTATAATTATAACATATGTATTTCAAGGGCATAGGAAGTCCTTTTTTTCTTACCTCTGGTATATTTTTTTCCCCCAAGGCTCCGTGGCTTAGTGGTTGGGCCAACAAACCTTAGTGAAGCAAAAGAGCTTGTTCTCGTCTATCATAGCTATGAGACATTAGATAAAGGTTCCACAGAACCCTTATGTTACAGTATGTTAGCAGCTTGCAATTTCATTTTTGGGTTAATAGTTAACTGGACTGTCATCCATACTAACAAAAAGTGGAGGGAAATGCAAGGGAGGAAAATATTAAATACATATACACACATATTTTGACTCCTTCCCCTTTCCTACTGTCATGAGAGCAAAGAGTTACTTCATGACCTCACAAAAACTATGGAAGACATCAGAACGGTGTTTTCCCTGAAGCCCCATAGATCAATCTCTGAATAAATTGCAAGTAATTTTTGTCTGTCATATACGTATACTTATAGCAAAGGTATAAAACTAAAATTTAGGGGTTTTTTTATTTTGTTGAGAGTGCAGCTCTTTGCCTTTTCTTTGGATCCTTTATGTATAAAAAAAGTCAGTAAACATAATTTCCTTACTACAGTGCAAAGTTAAAATGCATAGGAAAGCTGCCATAGTATTTCAAAGAAGCAAAGAAAGAATAACAAAGCAAAACACACCATCAGTGAACAGAAGATCTTTCCTGAACCAATCATCTTATTTTCTAAAAAAAGTGAGACCCTTCTGTGCACTCCAAATTTGACTTATGTCTATCAGTTTTGATAAGCAGCCTTCCTCACAAACGAGACTATAAGATGATAATGTCATTCAATCACTCTCACACCCTTTCCTGCTATTTGTCCTGGGCAGGAAACTATGGGTTTTCTTGTCGTGTGGACAAAGAGGAAATATCCAGCAACCAAATGCTGACCTTTGCATGCAAACAGGTCCATATCCTTTTTCCGCTTGACAACTTCCTGCTTGCCTGCTAGAAACAAATCTACTTCTCATTTTTCTGGTTACTTTTATTCTGGTTACTGAGAAAATGATTTAGAGTAAGACAAAAAAATTAATTCAGGTGAACTGTGGAGAACTGCTGGACAGATGTACAGCTATTGTTTCATTTATGGTGCAAACTGATTTGCTGTTTAATAAAATATCATTGCAACTGAGTTACCACTATCCCATGTCAAAGATCAAATATCAATACAACTTGCTTTTATGGGTGAATCCCCCCTCTCAGAAAATAACTGATATATTGTTTGGTGTTTGAAGTGTGCTACATTATCATTATGTTAAGGATTTAATGCAGGCAGTCCTGTTCTTCTTGAGTTCTGAATTCTGGAAATGTAGTTTGGGAAGGTGAGAACCTCTGTAGCAGAGAATTCAAAAGGCCCCACCCTGAACTACATTTCCCAGAATTCTGCTCGCTTCAGAAGACAAGGGCTACCTGAGTTAAAGCCCCAATATGACAAGGCGGAAGTTTGATAACATTTCTAGGAGAGGTTGTTTGGACTAAGTATACCTTATCCAAAATGTCTGGGAACAAGTGTTTTGGATTTTTTTTAGATTTCAGATTACTTCTATTTCCGTATACATGCACAGTGAGATATCTTAGAGATGGGACCCAAGTCGGTACTGTTCCATTATCCAGGTGTAGGCTAAAAGAGGGCACTTGACAGAAGATGATCCATTTTATGGGAAAAGTTGGAAAATCATTTCCCCTGTTTTCACTGGTTTTTCCCTCCCCCCCTACTTTCCATGTGATAAACAAGAGTTGTTTCCATGATACAACATGGGTGGGGAAAATAACAGGAATTATTTATTTATTTACAGTATTTATATGCTGCTTTTCTCACCCCTGGGTGGACTCTACATATTTTACAATAAAAATGGCAAAATTCAATGCCTTACATACATAAACCAAATCATAAATCAAACAGCATATGACTAAGCATAAAATACAATAGGACAAATTCACCATAAGATAATAGGACATTTAAACATGAAGTATAAACATTAAAAAAACCTAATAAAAAAGTTAAAATCACATGATCCAAACAGGGGAAAATAGCTTTATTCCTTGGACTATCTCTCTCTAGAGCCTTTTGGCCTCTGCCTGGAACAGTACTCCAAGTCTTAACACAGAATGTATCTATGGCTTATATTCACCTTATACACATATCCTGAGGGTAATTTTATGGACAACATTTGTAATTTGTGCATGAAACAAATATTCAGAAAGGAAAAGGGTCACTATCTCAGTCACTCATGTAAATGATTTCAGGTTTTGGAAAATTTCACGTTTTGGAATTCTGGATAAAAGATGCTCAACCTGCAATGCTAATAAAGACATATTTATTGGAAAGCCAAAACATTCATTAGACAGAGTGGATAGATATTTCAGAGAAATTGTTTTGAGGTTCATGAAAGACAACAAGTTGCTAATTATTTAATGTAATATTATTGTTGCATCTTTGATATCAGAGAAGGAGAGAAGCACTTGCAGGGTATTTTAGCTCAAGTGACAAAATGACTTGGCTGGCCTTTAACATTATAAGCCTGGCAGCAAACAAGCTTGGGTCAGTCCTAATCTATTACACTGATGAAGACCAGGCTGTTTGTTGCTGCAAACCCTCCAACTATTTCCATTTGGCAAGGACAGTACAAAATAATCCTGCCCTACCACTTTTCACCTGTTTTTAAAATTTCCCATTTCTCTCCCTTCCTTCCACTTGGTTGTCTCGCCTTTTCAGCAACTATTACAACATCCCAGTTTCTCTCCGCTGTCAATAGCTACAAATGGAGTTCAAAGTGCAAAAGTTTTCAATGAAGTTACTCATCAAGGGGAGATGAGAGCAGGAATTGTGCCGTTCTTGGTTGGCTCTGTTAAAAACAAAGTGCTATAGCTTATTTGTCTGTCTTCAGTAATAACTTTTATTAGCAAACAGCACTTCCAAGAAATAATTGTTAGGCAGGGTACCCAAGGGGCATAAGAAGTACAGGAACACAAGGCTGTTTTATCTTGGCTTGGAAATGTGGGAGAGCCAACACACTGTTCTCCCCTCCCCTTTAAACTATATTGTTTTAAAGGTTTAGGTTTTTAAAGAAACAATAATTGGGTAATTTGAACACTGGAAAAATGTGTCTTGAAAAAGAAGATAAGGTCTCAGACTGATAACTTTAAGATTGAATGAAGTAATCTTGGCATTGCTAAAAGATTATTGTAGTTAAGATACTTAACTACAAACACTTAATTGTTCAAAGATCTTTCAAGGGCTGTTTCCTTTAGTGATTTTGTCTTAAAGGTTATCTGTATCATAATGTGTCATGGGTCTCAAACAGGCTAAATGTTTTGTTGATTCAAATTAGCCTAAATGACAATTAGAATAATTGTGCATTGTATACTTATTTGTCATGCACTATATGTTTAAACAAGCTGCAATTTGAAATCTTTATAGAGCAATATGTCTACTTGGAAGTATGTCTGCATGGGTTCCGTGCAGCTTACTCCAACCTAAGTCTAAGAGTAGTGGAAATCTGCTTTAATGACAGTGTAGACGAAATTGATTAAAATAAAGGAAATGATTGCAGTGCATTTTTAAAGCACTGAGATCATAAAAGAGTTCCAGTTCAAAAGTAACATAATAAGTAGCATATACAGGCACTCTCAGAGTTGCAAACATTCAACTTATAAATGACTCATAGTTAAGAACAAGGGTGAGACAACAGGAAGTAAGAGAAATTACCCCTCGGAAAGGAAATTCACTCTTGGAATTATCATGGGTGAAAGGTATCTCTACTGAAGTGTTGTAGTAGAGCCTGTGAGTACTGTTACAAACAGGAGTATGGGTGCCAGAAGGGGAAAAAGGGTTACTCGGGAGCAGGAATCCGATAATGAGCAGCAGAGGAAGAGGATACGGGACATACTTACAGCATCTACAGATGAAGAGTCATTTGAGGGATTCTCTGGGGATAATGGGTCAATAAGTATGGGTGCCAGAAGGAGAAAAAGGGTTACTCGGGAGCAGGAATCTGATGATGAGCAGCAGAAGAAGAGGATCCAGGACATATTTACAGTGCCTACAGATGAGGAGTCATTTGAAGGATTCTCTGGGGATGATGTGTCAATGAGTGGTGGAGAAGAAGGAGACACCATGGATTGGACTAAGATAAGAGAAGTGCAAGCTATTTGTGAGGAGTCAACAACTAGTGATACTTTTATGGGGTTCTCTGGGGATGAGGACTGGCAATCAGGGGATCCAACTGGGATGGAGGACTTGGAGGGGAAGACAAGGGGGTTCACGTGAAGAGCTGGAAGCAGCTATGGGGGATAACGATGGGGCGGTGGTCAGTTCATCTTCTGATGATGAGTTGTAATTAAAAGTGGGTTCAGGGGTGAGAGGTCCTTGCAGAAGGCAAGGTGTTGGTGTGTGTTCATGTTTTGGGTGCTGTGTGACTTGCTGCTGCCAGTTTTGTGTTTGGTGTTGGTTTGGGATTTGCAGTTTGAATCTCCTATCATTTGCATGTTATTGACACGGATTGGCTTCTTGTGAGTGTGGACTTCTCCCTTCCTGGATCTAGACCAGTTTGGCTAAAGATCATGCTTCTGCAGACTCTGGAGCTGAGCTGTTTTGGATTTCTTCCGCTTCGACTCTGGATTTTGGCTGATGACACTTCTCTTCCTGTGGCTCCTCCTTTTGTTAACCAGTTGTGTACTGTGCCTTTTTGTTTTACCTCAGAAAACTTTGTTTGATTCATTTCTTTTATCCAACTTATCTGGATTATATTCCTGTTAACCTTTTTGAACCAGGACTGGTTGTTTCTTGAGTTTTGATCAGTGGCACTGCATTTAAGTGCCTCTGCGTCCTTTTTCCTTTGTTTTAATAAACTCTGTATTGAAGCCACCTTTGAGTTTGGCCCTTTAAGGTGTCTGTGATTCTAACATGATGCTTTATCACCAATCCTTGTTTCCACAAGAAACCAAATTTTGCAAAATCCAATTATCTCAGGGACAGAAAGTGAGATGAAATGTGCTGAACAGGGGCAGAGACAGCAAAACAAACACCCCAGGGGTCTTACCCCTTCCCTATGCTATCCAAGCTACTCTTAAAAAATGTACCTGTTCTGACTTGCCAACAAATCCAACTTAAAAACAAACCTACAGGAGCTAGCCTGTTTGTAACTTCAAGACTGCCTGTAATTAATATTGTTATTTTTAAATAATACTTCTGGCATTTACAAGCCATTTTTTTTTCAAATTTTATGCCATTCTGTCTTAATCCATGATATCGAATTCAACAACACATGAATTGACAGGGTGATAGAAAAGAGAGAGGATAAGATCTGTGGAAGAATGTAAAGTGATCTCTCAGTTTCCATGTTTAGTGAACTATAAATCCCACCATCTTACTTAGCAATTGGATTGTGGGAAGGCAATTTAAATTCCCACATGAGCACTAATGGAAGAGACAAAAACATTATATGCCACCTGCTTGCAATGATGTCAACCAAAGTGTTGTATGCAATTACCCCATCAGTCTTGTGGTTTCTAATATTAATGGGAAGAATTAACATAATAGCAATTTGATACTTTAAAAAATCAGCACCCAAAATTAATGTAAACAGATTAGATGTTTGAGTTCATTAACAATTAGTGAAAAAAGTTCAACAAGTGTTCTAATAACATATTTTAAAATCAGGATTTCTTTAAATCAGAAATACCTAAATGGTTTAATAACCAACAATATAGTCATTATATATGGCAAAGCCAATTGTATAGTTTCTAAGATCAAAGTTTATCAACTAAAGAATTCATTTCCTGAGAGAACTTTCATTATTTCAGTGCTACTAATAATTCCAGATCAATACACATTCTCATTGATTTCCATTTCTGGATTATATATTCAAGAAGGTTTGCATCGATTATACAAGAAAGCAAAACCTCCTGATGGGATTGTTCATTAAATGATTTATGCTTCATAACTATGTCTTTCTTGGGAGTTTAAACATCTTTCTTAGGAACTGCAATGTCTTTCTTGGGAGCTGTCAAAGGAACTAAGAGGACAGTAAAATATATGGTATTTAACAATTTCTCAATGAATATAGCAATAAAAACAAAATAAAGATTGGAGTGTTGTGTTTTTGCATGGAAAACTAGATAGGATTCTAGAGTAAAGACCATAAATGGTTCTGGTTTCAGGACTGTTGATTTGTATAGACATTGCTGAATCCAGCAGAGAGATTATATATCTGTGTATAGATGTGCTTCCAAGTCACCTGTTAGCTCATGGTGAGCCCATCAATGTCCTAGAGTTTTCTTAGGCAAGGAGTATGTATACTAGGGGATAAAATTAGCTGTTAGAAAATAAGTCCATCAACTTGAGTGTTGCTTTCTGTTCTTGAAGCAGTGGACAGAGCTCTGTAAGTTCAAGCTGTCAAGTGAGTAATTTTTCTTTATACGGAGGTCACAAATCTCTTTGCACTTGTTTCCTTATACTCTGTGGGAATCCTTCTAAAGATGGTTTTCCCAAAGCATTCAGTTTTTATTTCATTCCATGTTTGAAACAGCTGTGAAGCATGATGAATCCGGTCTACAGCTGACTGCCGCATGGACTAAATAATCTCAGATTCTGGAGCTTGGGAGATCTTCATAAATTAGGACTCATATTTTAAACACAGTTTGAAAAATCCTTTCTGGATAATTCTAGAACCCCTTAGCTTGCATGTACTATAGCCAAGGTGACTCAGAAATAACAGGAATTGTAACCTTCAAAAACTAACTTCAAAACTGGTTTTAATTACCTTTAAGAATCATGAAGAATGTTTGATTAGAGAAATATGAGTAGAGTTTTAGATAGATATTATTATAGCCCCCACCCCATTTTAGATAATGGGGTGGGGGCTATAATAATATTTAGTGAAAGTTAGTGTGTCTGGAATCCACCAGTTTGATTCCAGCAAACTGGTGGATAGAACCTGTGAATTGAAACAAGGTTTCACCCCTCCAAACCATAGTTAATGTGTTGACAAATAGGTGAATCCATAACACACACCCCTCCCCCCAAAAAAACCCTGCAATCCGAATCCATGGGAAGGTGTGGCCACCTTGTCCCTGTATCCTCCAACATTTCAGATTAAAACATATTAATGAGGGATAATATACAAGCTAGTTGCATAAAATGCTATTGCCTGAGGGCACTTCCAAACAGGGATTAAACCTGCTTTGGAGCAGATTAAAGAAACCTGCTCCAAAGTGGGGTTATGTCCCGATGCTCTTCTGAAAGACCCGACTTTCCCAGGGGGCCATTCCCATTCCATCTTGTCCTGAATTATTTAAATACCCCATTAGACCTGGGCCTTCCTGAAAGGCCTGGTTCCAATGGGGTATGGGCCCTGTGTGCAAAGACTACCAAGACTGCAGAAGCCCATACCCCAATAGGGTCCATACCCCATTAGAACCGGGCCTTTCAAGAAGGCCCGGATCTAATGGGGTATGTAAATAATTTGGGACAAAGCAGAGTTTACCTTCTTTGTCTCAAATTACTTCGCTTTTACCTGAGGCATCATTAGGATGCCTCTGGTAAAAATCCGACAGGGCCTGGGAAATGGGCCCTGTCTGGAAAAGCCCTGAGTCTACACAGAAACGTAAGATTCTGGCCCCTCTCCTCCTCCTCTTCCTCCTCCTGATGAGTTCATTCAGTGCAAACTACTTTTTCACTGTGAACTCAGTTTGCAGCAATGGAAGCAAACTGAGGCCAAAGAATAGTGGCAGAGAAGAGAGAATATGTATCTCAGCAATAAATATAATTTCTCCTTTTTATACAGCCTCTGAGATTTAATAAATGTGAAGAGCCATATGGACTAATTTCATAATGATCAATAAACGCTTTTTATTACTTTTAAATGAAAAGAAAATGAAGACCTGGAATCTAGTGATGAAGAATTGATTTCTGGCAGACAAGCAAAATTGTTTGGTCTATTTTTATAGATGGCATAATTATATCCAAAGCATATAAACAATGAACATCCACTTCTGTACTTTTTTCAGCACTGCTTTGGTCACGGAGCCAATCATAAACATGAATGAAATCAAAACATCCCTTCAGTAAATCAAAGGAAGTATCGGCAAAGTAACATAAACAACAGAAGAAAGCTTGGAGCATTTCCATACTAGTGCCTGACTAAGTGCAACATCAAATGCTTCGATTCATAGCGGTGCCTCACATCTAAATTTGACTTCCGTTTTGGACACGCAGAGATTATTTAGTTTAGTATTAAGGCACCTCGCTTTCACAGCAGGGGCTATATAGATGTTTTAAGCCAGCTACAGGAAGATGATGACTTGTGAGAAGTACTCGACCCTTTCAACAAATTTTCTTTGATTCTCACCTTCTTATATTTCTGGTGTTTAGATGGTCCGTATGGAAAAAATCATACCACACAAACAGGCACATACTGTTGAACTCTGTGGCAAAATTCACATTGATTTTAATATTCCTGGACTGCTTTACTAGCAGCGGAACATTTGCAATAAATTCATATTTCTGCCCTGCAAAGTCAATGTACATCTCTTTCTTTTGGCATGACCCCATGTGTGAAGTGCAACCAAAAAAGGTTTAGATATGAAATTCCAGGAAATAGTGTCATTTGCAGTGCCTCTCTTTGCTCCTTTTATTGGTACTCTAATATATATATCACCACAAAGAAAGGGATCTGGAGATAGTGTTATAATACTTCATTCATTGTTTTTATATTGTCCGTTTTTTAAAAAAATTCAGAGTGGCCCATAATCCTTCCCTCTTGAATCAAGATCTGGAAAAATATGGGAATACCTCCATAAATAATTTCCCTGATAGTGAGGTTTCTTTTTTTTTTCCAAGTTGTTTTATGTTCCCAGGTGGTCTTTTTTTCCTGGTCATACTCGATGTTTTTAATAGCATTATCACTGGGAAGACGGTGAAGTGAGGCTGGAGAATCACATACTTTCAATGTCAGGTTGTCTACAACAGGCAAGGCAAAGAACAGCTGTGCCCAGAATCCCTTACTAAGCATGCATGGATATCAAAACAGAGAAAAAAGGAGAGCAGATAAGCCTGCCTTACCAACTTCCTCCTGCATGTTTTAAAATTAAGCAGAGATCTACAAATGTGGTCTCCTGTTGCCTGTAAGAAAACAACCTGGAGTACCATCCTAGAAGAAAGATGGGGTATAAATCCAATAAACAATTTGGGGAGGGGGGGTTGCCCCACCACCACCTTCTGCTCAATTTGTTTGTTATGCCATTATCTTTAGAGATCTATGAGGAATTTCTGTAGCCTTTTAAATATAGATTGAGCTGCTGATTCTTACAGATAATAAAACACAAAGCAATCACAACTTATTTGGGTTTTTTTAAAATGTATTTAAATATTTCTACCCTGACCTATATCAAAAAATCTCAGAGTGGCATACAAATACAAATAAGTTAAAATAGTTTGAAACAATAAAACAATCTTATTTAACTATTTTATATTAAATACAATTAGGAAGTTAAAATTGATTTAAAAAATTAAAACATTGACATTGCAGTGAAGATGCATTAAATCTAACTGGAAGTTGTATTTTTACACATTCAGTTTAAATTGGGTTGTCCTAAAAGATCCCTACCCCAACATTTAAAGAAAAAGGAGTGGAAAAGGTGTCATTCTGAGTCACTGTTTTAGAAGTACCTTGGGAAGCCAGATCTGGCCACAGTGGTCCACGCTCTTGTCACATCCCGGCTGGATTACTGCAACGCACTCTACGTGGGGTTGCCTTTGAAGACTGCTCGGAAACTACAACTAGTCCAGTGAGAAGCAGCCAGATTGCTCACCAGAGTGACGTACAGGGAGCATACAACCCCCCTGTTGCGTCAGCTCCACTGGCTGCCGATCCAATTCCGAGCACAATTCAAAGTGCTGGTTTTGACCTACAAAACCCTATACGGTTCCGGCCCAGTGTATTTGTCCGAACGGATCTCCCTCTACGTCCCATCTCGAAGCTTAAGATCTTCTGGGGAGGCCCTGCTCTCGACCCCGCCACTGTCACAAGTGAGGCTGGCGGGGACGAGGAGCAGGGCCTTCTCAGTGGTGGCCCCCCACCTGTGGAACTCACTCCCCGGGGAGATTAGATCGTCATCTTCCCTTTTGGCGTTTAGGAAAAAACGGAAGACCTGGATCTGGGATCAAGCCTTTGGTCATTCTGACAGCTAACTGAAGGATCTGATGATAGACAAGGACAAATGGAATGGAACGGATATATGGACTCTGAACCCTGAGCATGAGACTGTTTTATTATTTTATTATGTACTGATGTTTTTAATTAATTGTTGAATTGTTTGTATTTGTATTGCTTGTGAATTGTTTTGGGCATCTAATTGTGCCCCCACTGTAAGCCGCCCTGAGTCCCCCCCGGGGTGAGATGGGCGGGGTATAAGTAAATGAAATAAAATAAAGTATAGATGCAGATTTTTTTTAATGTGCTTTCTGATGATCTTTGGCAACCCCTCTGAAACTCAGGTTGAGAAATGCTGATCTAAACCATGTATGGGGAACCTACCAGGCACAATTCAAAGTGCTGGCTTTAGCCTTAAAAGCCCTAAATGGTTCTGGCCTAATTTACCTGTCTGAACGCATCTCCTCCTATGAACCATCTAGGTGTTTAAGATCGTCCCGCCTTCTTTGCAGATCTGATTAGCGAGGATGAGAGACAGGGCCTTCTCAGCGGTGACCCCCCAGCTATGGAACGCCCTCCATAGGGACATTAGATTGGCCCCTTCCCTCCTAACATTTTGAAAGACAGTTAAGACCTAGCACCGGGATTGTGGCTCAGCTGGCTGAGTGTCAGCTGTATTAAGATCACTCTGACCAAAAGGTCATGAGTTCGAGGCCAGCCCGGGCTGGAGTGGGTGTCCAGCCATTGTGTAGCCCATTGTCGACCTTTGCAACCCGAAAGACAGTTGCATCTGTCAAGTAGGAAAATAAGGTACCACCTTAAAAGTGTGGGAGGCTGAATTTAACTAATTTATGAGGCCATAAAGAAAGAAGACTCCGGGGAATGTGGAATGCGGAAGAACTTCATCGGTGTCGTTGATGGACGATGAAAAGCAGCAGCTCCCCTGGCGGCCAGAAAAAAGTTAAATAGCCTTGGTGTATTTGTCTGTATTTGTTGTCTGTCAAACTCATGGAACGGCAGGACAATGTGATGGAAAATTATTTTAATGATGAGACGTTGAGAACTGTATTTTATGATTTTAATTGTTTATTGTTATTGTTTTTATATGGTTTATACTATATGTAATTGTTTTTTTTACTGTATTTTATCTTGTGGGGCATTGCTTGCCAAATGTAAACTGCCTCAAGTCGCCTCTGGGCTGAGAGGGGCAGTATACAAGTATAGTAAATAAATAAATAAATAAATAAATAAATAAACCTGCAGTCCTATAGAGACAGACAGACAGATATTCTACCTCCAATCAGCCCAATACTTACAGCCTAAAGCTCAAGCCCCACGCATTACAGCCCAAAGCTTCAGACATTGAAAGGAATAAAAGTCTGCCAGGATTCCTTTTACGATATACTTGTAAAATTGGTGGAAACAACAGAGATATTTTGATTTCTAATAAAGCAGGAAAAATACAAAGCCAAGGACAAATAGATAAGTATATTCAACTAGTTGAATTCCATAATACTTTCAATTCTGAGGTCAAAAGTTTCCCTTTCCTCTTTTCAGTCTAACACATTCTATAGCAACAGAACTTATAAATCCTTCTCTTTTGGAGAGACATAGATGCATAATTCACATTTTATTCACTCGTACACCAAGTCATTTGTCTCTCAACACTCCAGGAGTCAAGAGTTTATTTTTGCTAACTCTGCTAAACCAGTGAAACTGAAACAAGCAGGACTACAAACTGTGAGCTACTGTATTAGCTTGAGTTCTGTTGTTAATGAGAAGGCTGCTGTCATTACTGCCATCTCAGAGTACTAAAATTTGGTATGCAAGACATGGTCTTGGGGATGCTGTGAAATGTTCTTTTGAGACTACACATGTACAGGCTTTGACAAAAATGGGTTATTTTGTATCACTTCTCTGAAGAACCAACATGCTAAAAAGAAACAGAAAGAGTTGTTAAGCATCTGGACACATGGGGAATGAACTGAGAGTCTTTTTTATTGGTTCAGACTTGGTATATGTGATTGCACAATTTCTTCATGAAAACTCCACTGTTTGAAGCTATGCTATACAACAGGAATTGAAAATTTTGGTGTGTCCATGAACCAGTTTCCTGCCCTGAGACACTTTGTGAACCATGTGAAGAGGCTCGAGGCCACAAGCAAAAGAAAACAAAAATCAGAAGTCACCAAAAGGTTAGTGTAGAGTTTCAGAGAATGGCACTTGAGTTTCTTGGATTTTTTCCATTGGTGAGTTTTTTCAAAGGTTCTATGGTTTGGTAGGCAAAGGGCATCAGCAACCTTCTACATACCATCAAATACCACAGTGGCATCACTAGAGTGTCTGCTAGGTGCTGACTCTTTCCTACCGAAAGTTTGGCATGCATAAAGCTGGAGAGACAGTGGGACGACAGGAGATGTGGCAGCAGGTAGTTAGAAGTGCATCACCCTTCAACCTCCTCCTCAGTCCCATCCAGATGCCTGGCACCCTGCTACTTGCCTTCCTTCCTACTGCCATATCCTCCCTTTCCTCGCCTGGCCAGGAGGATTGTCAGATATAGAATGCTGCTGTTGGGCAGCAGCAGCACCTGCACCATTAGCTGCGGCAAGGCAAGGGGTATTGAAATGGACAGTGATCATCTGGCCCACTGGGTGTCACCCAGCTATGGTCCAGACCCATTACACCCACCTAGAGATGTAACTGAACCTCCAAAAGATTTGTCCATTCTAAAGAAGCCCAAAAGAGGTTTCATAGTACTAAAACCCAGGACAAAGCACAACAAATTAATGCTTAAATACTACAGATGACCTCCATGCATTTTACTAGCATTTTTACCTTTTATACACATTAGCCATCAGGTTCTATCTGATAATATGCTCTATATCTGCATGAGAAAGAGAAAGGTGCAGGACACATGAGGTCGGTATTTGAACAAGGTGAATGGTAGGCGATAATCTAAACTAGGACCCTTTAGGGCACTGGTTCTTAGCCTGTAGGTCCCCAGATGTTTTGGCCTACAACTTCCAGAAATCCCAGCCAGTTTACCAGCTGTTAGGATTTCTGGGAGCTGAAGGCCAAAATATCTGGGAATCCATTGGTTGAGAACCATTGCTTTAGAGAAAGGAGTTTCTCAATTAATCTTTCCTGTTGGGGGCCTGATATTATGATAATTTTGCATACATATTCTACTAAATGAGTAACTTTACTGTAACACAATTTGATATAAATTGTGCCCACTAGAAAACATGAAAACAAAAGCAAATAATAATATTTATTGGCTCATTACAAATTACAGTTTATCCACTGTGATATTAGAAATAGTGTTTTTCACTGGTTAGTGGGAGGAATCGATGCCATTACTGTCAAAATATGCATTCTGAAGTTTCAGTATGCTGTGATGTCAAGGCACCTAGTTGTTCAGAAATTATTTGTAATGAAATGTTTGAGAAAGCTTTCTACATTGTTAAACAAAGAGTATACCGGTCCTTATTTTAGAACCAGTTATACAATCAGATATACTTTCTCCCTGTCACAGATATTTTTCCAAACATACAACAGCAAAAAATTGGCTAGTGCTAATACTCAGCCCTCCATATACTGCAGTCATTGATTCCAGCATCCACAAACTGAAAATATTCCACCACCATCCCCCCAAAATCCAAAACTTAAACATTAATTTTGCCATGTTATATAATTTTGCCAATTTACTATGCGATTGTATATAAGGGGGCTTGAGCATCCATGGATTTAGTGTTCAAGGGGAAGGGTGGGAGAGTTGGAACCAAACCACAATGGATACCAAAGGCTGACTGTACAGACCATAAATGTATACAATGTTTAAAAAGATTACAGTTATATAACTTAATTTATCTGATCTTCCTGGTATTGATTTGCATTTTGAAGCAAAGAAAATGAGATTTGTAAAATACCGAAGACCACAAAAAGCAATATTCAAGCAAACACATCCTTACAGCATACAGAAACCTGGACTTGACTCAGGATCTATCTAGTCCAGCATCCTGTTTCCTTTCCCGGAATAGCCAGACATACGCACCTGGAAAACATACAGCAAGTTCAAAGGCAAACAGCATCCTGTTTGCAGACACAAATACACATACATATGCACCTGCTTTTTAAAGCAATCCTGCCTCTGAACCTGAATTCAGCTTTCATGGGTAATATCAGATCTTAGGAAACTTACAATTTTTGGATCACTGCGCTCAGAATTTCCAGATCAGTTATGGAATTGTGGGAGCTCTGGACCAAAGAAGTAACTCTCTGAGTTCTGGTTAATACCTAATGGTAGTCATAATGATACTCATCGATAGATTTAACTTCCACAAGTACATTAAACCCCTTTAATGTAATCCAAACATGTAATTTCATTATTTCTTGCCATAACAAATTTCACATCTCAATTATGAGTTGATGTATATTTTAAAAATGAAGGCATCTCCCCTCTCAATAAAATTTATCTCTAGCCCTTTTTAAAGATTGGTGCTAAATTGCCTAGTTTCTAAACTTTGAGTGCAAATGTCAGTGGTAGTGACAAGGGGCCTCATCATAAAGGTCACGCAAGGCGTCCCACTTTGCCTGGCATCTGGGAGGAAAGGGAGAAAAGGGAGGGGCAGTGGGACAAATCTGTCACCCCATGTAAAGCTCTCTCTCGGTGATGCTTTCCCCATCACATGGGGAAAGTGTTATCCTCCCAATGAGGCCCATGTTGTGGGAAAGGCATCCAGTGACATTTTCACCCTGAGTGGGGGCAGGGCCACTGCCACAAGTCACATGGCATTGTGAATTGTCCTGGATGGGACTCCATCCATTAGATGGGGTGAAAGCATCCTAGAACACTAAATTCACCTCGTATGATGAGGTAATTGATTCCCTTTATTTGTTAGAATTTCTTCTCAGAACTCAGATTCTCTATTTACATCACCTCAGGTTTTTCCTTTTAAATTATTCTCCAATAAATGTGATGGCTGTTGATGATGATGATGATGATGATGATGATGATGACACTGATGACACTCTGTTTTTCTCTCTTGAACAAGACCCAAAATGGCTGAGCCAACAAAACCAATAAAACTACAACAGATGAGATTCCCACTAGAAATATATTTCTCCCATTGAAATTTCATTAATGTGTGAGAAAATATTTTCAAATGATCATGTATATTTCATCACATCTTTAGGGAAGCAAGTGATGAGGGCATGGCAGTAAGGCTGAGAAAGCTCGATTTTATTAAGCATTATAGAGGGTAAGCAAATAACTTAATGTCAGGCTCTGTGATATACTGTTTCTGTAAACCTGATTTATTTTAAATTTTATTTTCTGTTTGTACCTCCAACTCTTGTTTCAGTAAAAGTATGTTTAGGATAGCAGTCAGTTTCTGATTAGTTATTTTCTGGTTATATACATCACAATTAGCAGCTCCAAGCATACTAATAACTTTGTGTTTACATGTATTTCCAATCTTACATAGGAAGAGCTCTTGGTTACTCTGTAGTGATGGTCAGTACAAGGAAATTATATTTCTCATCTAATCTAAGATGCAGAGAAGGATGGCAGCCTCTGCAATCCATTAAAAGTTTCTTTCCTCCTGCTCAGGATGAAGAACCTGTGCAGTTTCTACCAACTCCTTCAGGTTTGTTAAAGTAAATAAATAAAAATGTTAAAGGGGCCTTTATGACAAATTGATTAATAATCCTGAGCTGCTGAAGTTCAGCCAAGTGAGCAATTAAACATTCTAAACAGCAATGAACCTTCAGAGATAATTTATGATAATTTTATGCACAAGAGCTCAGTGGCTTTTTAATTAGATAGAATGTTAGTAGCGGGGATTTCTAACAAGGGAGTGTCAGCGCTCCATACATCACCGAGATTACTTAAACATTTCAAACATGGTTGATAAATGAAGTTTCTCGAGATTGGGGAGATACAGAAGGTGTTGCAGGGTTGAGATTATTCATCATATCAATTATTGAGAGTGGGTGCACTGACATCCAACTCCCAGCTCATATTTTACAGCCACCGCAAGATAACAGAGTTGCCTAGATTCAGCATCTCTAGGAAGCCTGAGCGACTTCCCTTTCCCTGGAGTCTCATTCTGTCGCCATAGGATGTCACTTTCCCAGTTTCCTCTTGGAGGGCCAGGCATTCGTGTGCAGGACTACAGCAGGTAGGGAAGGCGTTCAAGAAAGACCCATATTAAATGTTATAAGATAAATAGTGTAACTCTATCATTGTATTCTGGAGCCTAGCAAACAATCCCAACATAATAGAAATACCAGCTATTTTATTTCTAGCTTTCTCTTGATCTTATTTTCAAATTCAGTATGCTACCATTGATAATAAAGCAGGTTACAAATATTTCGAAATGAATTAAATGAAGCACATATGAGAGTATATATAGTTTAAACATTCATAAGCACATTTAGCTTCCCCAGAAATGCCTAACTGGACCTTCATTAAATATGCATTGAAATAATTATGACTTTTATCTGGGAACCTTTTACACTATATGGCGATAGCTCTAGTGCCTCACCAAATGACAAACCTCAGGATTTCATAGGATACACCCATGGCAGTTTAAGTGGAATGATAGCGTTTATAATTGTGTAGCATTGTTAGCAAAAATTAGACCCGAAACTTATGAACTATGAGACAAGGCTCCATTGGGAAATATAACTAGTCACATGGTTATTGTTGATTGGTCTACAGTAACCTTTCTATTAAATTTGCTGGTACCTCACCTCATCTTGAGGAAATCATTATCATCCTTACACAATGAACTGGGAAGAAAAGGAGTCTTATGATCTTGTTTATCTCTAGAAGCCTTTACTCTTTCAGCTAATTTCTCCATTCTCATGATGCCCAGATTCTATCTGGAGTCAGCCTTCAAGCCTTTCCAGAGTCTTTCCATCCCATTTGTCTGTTTTATCTGATATGATCTGGGCGAGCCTGGGAATGTTCCCATTCCCAGGTTTCTGTATAGGGTCCCTATAGAGAGATATATTGACTTGGTCAACACCTTGAAGCACCCTATAGATTATGAAGCTTAACACCATTGTCCACACCGGAGCTGAAGATGTTGGGACCTATGCCAGCCCATTATCATCAGACACACCACATTCCTTCTTCATTGCATCCCTCTCCTGGGCAGATTGATAACCAGACAGATACTACAAAATAATCCAACTTCAGTTTATTTCAATTTCCCACCACCGCAAAGACCAAATAGCACTGATGTCAGAGGGATTCCTCGGCTAACCACGAAGTGGATCCTAGCTAGACAGTTTCTGAGCTAATTAGGAGCTAGGAAGGCTTTCTAGAATAGCTGTCAAATGCAATAAATATGTTTTGTGTTCAAAATTGAAGTATACCAGTTCTGTGGAGGGCTATCTCTATTGACATCCTCTCTGGTCATTGTGAATATAGCCTCTGATTTTGTCTTCAATGTGTCTGTGTCAAATCTGGCCTTCTGGAAAGCTTGAAACGCTGGGCTCTGAACCTACGGTTCTTGCAGAAGCTGAATTCACATAAGAGCATGAAATGGTCTCTAACAATAGAGTATCCTCGCTGTTCGGCACTAAACCACATTTCTATGTCAAGAGATTACTTCTCTCTAGTTTCTTCTTCCACTATTCTCTGGTTCCTTGTGAACAGGCCCAGTGTGGCAATATTCCTTTACCCTCAATAGTCCCCCTTCCGGTTGAATGGGAAATTTGCATGCTGGAGTCCTTTGGATAACTAAGAGTGGTAGATCTGAATGAGTGAATGACACAGAGGAGATGGGTCCAGAAATAAGTATGGAGAGATGAGAATTAGGCAGGACAATGGACAGAACCGAAGCTACAGGCAATAAGTTCATGCAAGATTCAGTAGTACATTGATACTTGTCGTACAAATCAAAATGACAGTTGAGACCTATTGTTCTGAACTCACAGTCTTGAATGAAACCTCCAGGAACAATGTCTGACTTTGGAAAACTTAATTGAAAAAGAGAGAAAGAGGGGGGGGGGGGAGAAAAGAAGGGAGGCTGGAATTACAGTATGAAGAAAATCCACTTGGAAGACACAAAGGAAGTCAATGAGAGAGACAACAACATCTGTCTCCAAGTTTTATTGGTTTTTAATCTTTAATCTTTACTTTTCTTTACTATCTATTACCCTCTCACTTTCTGCTCTTCCCCACCACTCTTCTTCTTTTCCCCCATTTTTCTTTATCTTCTTTTCCCCTTTCCCTCTTACTTTCTATTTCTGTATGACATGCTTTGTAACATAAAGAAACTTTCAATAAAGATTATATAAAATAAGAAAATGATGTTGTTTTGCCTTGTTGTACACTGATCCACACATTTTGCCTCAAATGTGCTTCCTTGCCACAGTGGCTGGATGGAACCAAGCACTGTCTACCTCTGAACATTTTAAGCATCATTTGTTATTTATAAAGTACATTTTCTTATTTAAAAACACATAACAAAATACGGGGTCATTTTTGCAGGGCTGGAACGACTTAATAGCATTTCAATACATTACAGTGGGAAAATTCGCATGTTTTCAATTAAGAGCCCAGTCATGGAGCAAATTACATTCTTAAGTCAAGGTATCACTGTATTTTTATAGGGTAGACATGTTAAGATCAGCAATGCACTGCAACCTCTCAAATAAACACATCCCCTTCTCTTTAGTTCAGTGGTTCTTAACCTGTGAGCTGCGGCCCAGCAGTGTGCCCTGAGAACAAAAACCTGGTCCACAAACCTCCTTCCTCTTTCTTTATTTTATTTTATTTCCACTCCTTTCCCCAGAGCTGAGCAGCTCCACCCCTTTTGGTACTAATGTTGGAAAGTGGTCCCTGTTCAAGTGGTCCCCTGGTCAAAGTGGACCCAAGTCAAGTGGGCCATGGACAAAGGGGGCCCCAGTCAAGTGGGCCCTGGTTAAAAAAAAAAGGTTGGGAACCACTGCTTTAGTTCTTCCTATGTATGTTCCTTCTATGCATTGTTTAAAAGATTTGTTTATCACATGTCCCTAAATTTTATCCTCATAACAAAAACTATTATTTTGGCGCCCAAACATGGCCGTGACTTATATACGAGATCAACTTATATATGGATATATGCATAATTGGAAAGGCTTGAAGGCTGACTCCAGAGAGAATCTGGGCATCATGAGAATGGGGAAATTAGCTGAAAGAGTAAAGGCTTCTAGAGATAAACAAGATCACAAGACTTATTACAAGTTATTATTTTTATATTTTTATATTTTATATTTTGCTATGATGTATTTTGTTACTGTGTGTTTATTATGTTGTATTATTTTGGGCTTGGCCTCATGTTAACCACACTGAGTCCCCTTTGGGGAGATGGTAGCGGGTTATAAATAAAGTGTATTATTATTATTATTATTAGTTATGCAAACAAAAGTAGCAGTCTTTTGCCTTCCCCTTCCTCACATGTTGATTTTTGGAAAATACTGTATTATAATTGTTGTCATGTCAGCCAGAGATTTCTTATTTGGATAGTCAGGAAACATCCATTCAATATATTGCTTTTTGCTAAATGTAAGAAACATTATTTGTTGGATATGTTTGTTGCAGTAAAATCTTTTCTAAAACCCAATTAGAAAGACAAGATGCAATTTGAAAAAGACACCTCTAAAGGTCTTAACGGAATTTTGTGAATAAAAAATATATCTAAAATATACATTGCTTGTTTTTATATCTTTCTTGCGAGTATGTCATTATGAAGCATGCATGGTATTTTTAGTCTATGATTATTTTAAATCTGTTGTCTCTAGAAGGTGCTAAAGCTCTGGCTATTTTCTACACTAGTTTTTCAGTTTACAGCTAAACGTAACAAGAATTTCTTCATATAGGATCTATTTAGGGTCATCAGAGTGAAAACCATAGAGGGCCCTTTTAATTTTAATGGTTGTATGGAGGAGAATTTTTTTCTGCAATTGTTGTTTGCTACTTTGCCTCTTCTACACAATTTTCTACACAACTATTAAAGGTACGGGGCATGCTCCAATTTTCATGCTGGTAAACCTGCAAATGTCATCATCTATGCCTCTCTTCCTACCTTCTGATTTATAATGAGATGATTTACCACTTCATTACATGGGTCTTCACAAACATCATAGGATGCTTGCAGCAGAGTTAATCTACAGAGCCCCATGCTGCCCATCAAACGATGCACATTCACTTCTGGTGGGGCTCTGTAGATCAACTGTGGTGGAAGCATCCTATGAGATTCCTCCCAGATCACAGAAATCTTCCTGAGTTCTATAGAAAGCAATGGGGCTAGCAAAGGAGGAAGCCGTACCACTTGGCAACACTTGGCTGGAATACCTCAGCAAGCAAGAGTCCAAAAGTGGTAGGTTAAAACCCGGAACCTCAATCAGTGGCTGATATCGAATGAAAAACTCCCTCCTGGGAACATAGAATACTGGGTGACATTGAGGGTGCTGAACAGACTGTGCTCTGGCATCACAGGGTGCAGAGCTAATCTTAAGAAATGGGGCTACAAGGTGGAGTCCACAACATGCAAGTTTGGAGAAGAGCAAACCACAGAATACTTACTACAATACAGTCTGAGCCCTGCCACATGCACAATGGAGGACCTCTTACAGTGATTCCAGAGGCACTCCAAGTGGTCAGGTTCTGGTCAAAGGAAATTTAGTATAATGGCAAGTTTTTGTTTGTGGTTTTTCTATACATTATAAATATTTTTAAAATCCTTATAATTATTTATTGTTTTAAAATAATTTTATTATAACCTACCCTGACATGTTCAGATAAAGAATGGGATATAAATAAATATTTTTTTTAAAAAAATGAAGTAGAAAAGGACTGTCAGCTTTAGAGGCACACTGGTTGGAAAGCATGCAATCCTAATTATAACCACCTTTTAGTTTTATACCCACTTACCAGGGGTAAGTAGACAAGTAAAGGAATACACTGTATGTCTATCGTTCTTCACTAGCTGCCACTTCCTACGGCTTAATCGCCTACCCAGGATAAGCAGAGGTCAAAAGGAGATTTTAAAAAAACAACAACTGATAAATGTTCAGTTTTCTTCCATCATGCACAGATTTGATTCTGTCAGTCACATTCAGCCATACTGTCACTCAGATGCCATTTCAGTAGTTGGCAACCCTGTTTTAAAAATTGAAATGGCTAAAAAATTAAATATTGCACAAGCCTAGGTGCTCCTGATTCATGACTGTCAAAACTGTCTTAGTATAGGAAGAAACATGTCTTTCATTGTGGTGGAAATCAGAGATTGAAGGGATGAATGAATGCATGCATGTTCTTTCTTGTAGCAGACTGGTCAATTTTTAAATTGACAAAGTGGTTTATACAGAACACAAGAGATTGTCCTCCTCATCTTCTAAATAGTAAGCGTTCATGACAAAGCTATGGAGGCTATTTGTTTTTGCTTTACTATCTGCTGCAGATAAAGCTAAGATGAAAGCATGAAGAAATACCTTTCTACAGAGAGCAGAACAATGTGTTTGTGGGAGGGAAGTGACAAAGAGAATAGGGCATGGTTATGTAATATCAGGGGAAAATGAAATTAATGATAATGAGTTTGTCCAGGATATTCCCCCCGCCATCTTTGCAAATGTATTTACTTTATCCCATGCCTAGTAGTGATCCATGCAGTCTTAGAGTCAGCCTCCAAGAGAGGCACCTATTCTAAAGTCAGACATCTTACTGTTTCCCTGGCAACAGACATACATGAAAGATCTCGTGCAAGATTCCAGTCTCCTCCTCACTCCATTTGGTGTTATGCAATCAGTTAGACTCATGCCACAAAGATAATCACTGTTTAAGTGCAGTTAGAAGTACAGTGTTTGACTCCAAATCTTATGCCATCTCATATACTTTCCAAACAGAATTCTTCCATACAAATGATATTGGATCATAATTACACACAGTGGTTCTGACATTTGTCTATGTTGATCAGAATGTATAAGTCTTGTTTGGGTATGATAAAGTCTTAAGTATTACAGGTATGCAGGGGCATGTACATAACCACAAACTCCCTGTGTTGACAAGGAAGCTCTGAAAAGAAAGTGTAACCAAAGACAAGTCTACACTGACTACTTATCCCAGGTCAAATCCAATGTAGCAAACACCAGAGTGGCCCTGAGATGGTTTTAGATCGCCACTCCTCCTGGCCACTGCCGAGGTGGGAGGAAGTCTTAACTACCTATCTCGGTTGTTTCCTTGCGTCATCATTGCTTATTACCAATAATTTGTTGCCTGGAGTTATGTAGGCAGTTATGTATGGAGTTATGTAGTTATGAGGGAGAGGAGAAATTACCATTCCTCTCCCTCCTCCCTTCTGTGATCACCTCATCACTTCTGCCAACACTACTCCAGGTGAGGAGTGACTTAGAGAAGAAATGGTGAGTGCTATTCCATGTTCCCGGGCCACCCAAGTGTGTAAACAATTGCAGCAAGTTCCATCTCAGAACCAGCCAAATTGTTTACATGGACTCAGAGTCACAGTATTTCCAGATTATAGGAGAGAAGTCAAAGCAACTTGTGACTTTTGTTAATGCGGTTAATGTAGATGAGCCCCTGGTTTGAGAACCCTGGGCAACAGGTACCCTGATCTAATGCTATCAGGAGTCATATGGAGAGTCTTCATGAATAGACAAAATGATTGGCAGTTCAAAGTAATCCCAAACCATGGGGACCTAGTGATTACATTAGGTATTATTCAAGAAGTACCAATCCCAGTTGCTCACATCTTGTCATTCAAACACACAGAGTTAAAACAGAAGTGAGCCAGATGGGATAAGGAACATTTAATGTAGCCTACTTCCTTCTCTAGCTCCAAAGTGGAGATAGAGAGGAGTGGAGGATGAATGCTAGCACCACAACAACCTGAAAGGAAGGAAGAAATACATAGACTCCCAAAGAGTCTTTGGAAGTTTCATCAACAAACCAACTCAGGTAAAGATAAAGGTTTCCCCTTGACATTAAGCCTAGTTGTGTTTGACTGAGAGGTGGTGCTCATCTTCATTTCTAAGCTGAAGAGCCAACATTGTCCATAGACACCTCCAAGGTCATGTGGCCAGCATGACTGCATGGAGTGCTGTTACGTTCCCGCCACAGCGGTTCCCACTGATCTACTCACATTTGCATGTTTTTTGAACTGCGAGGTTGGCAGAAGCTGGGGCTAACAGCGGGAGCTAACCCTGCTCCCCAGATTTGAACCACCGATCTTTTGATCAGCAAGTTCAGCAGCTCAGTAGTTTAGTCCACTGTGCCACAAGGGGCTCCAACAAACCAACA
Organism: Anolis sagrei; assembly: GCF_037176765.1. Lineage (NCBI taxonomy): Eukaryota > Metazoa > Chordata > Lepidosauria > Squamata > Anolidae > Anolis > Anolis sagrei. The sequence continues at coordinate 294,348,635 of NC_090021.1, forward strand.
AACCAATTAGGCTGTACAAATTGTGGCAAGTTCTACTCCCATGAATTGAGCTGGATGTTTACACACAGCCTTTTCCTCTAGCCCAGAGTTAACCCTTCCAAAATGGGAGAATTTCACTCTTATCTACTTCCTATAGATGACCCACAAAAAATGAATACTCAAAGTGAGGTCCTGTAAACAAGCAACTATACTAGAAAAGGCTCTGCACTGCAGAAAATTGTCCTCCAAAAGAAAAGCTACAGCACACTGAGAAAAATGGGGCATCCCCCTCTTGAAGTGTTTATAGCACCCAGTTTGGGAACACTCGAAAGCAAATAGTATTTTAGCCTGTATTAATAGGAACTAAATACCCTAAAAGGACCAGATTCTGTCTGATCTTGAAAACTAAGCAGAGTCAACCTTGCTCTCAAGTACTTGGATGGGAGACTGCCAATAAATGCCAGGTGCTGAAGGCTATATTTCAGAAGAAGGAACTGGCAAAACCATTTCTGAACATTTCTTGTCTAAGAAAATGCTGTGAAATTCATGGGGCTGCCACAAGTCAATCTGAAGGCACATATAAACACACACAAGAGAGCTATGGTTTCCAAGACAAAGGAAACAATATTCCCACTATATTCAGCAGTAGATCTGGTCTCTTCTGAAGTACTGCGTTAATTTCTGGGCCACTCAGAAATTAACACAGGATGTAAACAATTCTGAGTAGGTTCAGAGAAAACTAACAAGAGATATGGGGAACAAAATACATATATGAGCAAAGCTTGAGGACACTGGGCATGTTTGGCCTGGTGGAGAAAAGACTGAGGGTGACAGCATTGCACTCTTTGAATATCTAAAGGACTATCAAAGAGAGGAGGGTGAAGGTTTGTTCTCTGCTGCCCTAAGGCATAGAAATACATGTAATGGGTTTAAGTTACAGGAGAGTAAATATTGATTGAACATAAGAAGGAACTTTTTAATGGTGAGAGCTGTTTGACAATATATCCAAATATCTAAACTGGTGGTGGGATCTCTTTCTCTGGATACCTTCAAAAAGAGGTTGTATTTCCTGCATTGAGAAGGAGGCTGCACTCAATGGCCTATGGGGCCCCTTCCAATGCTTTAATTCTAGGAAGAGGATTACAAAAATCATTCTACAAAGTACATTATTTGTACAATTGTTAAATATAGTGTAGATAACTTTCCACACAGATCAATGTATATATTGGCATAGATTGTATATGTGTTAAATGTACTGTATGAATATTTATTTTTCTCTTCCCTCCCCTTTTCTCAACATTGTGGGCTTTGAAAAAATGCTAGTGCTTAGGTAGAAAGGTAATATCTAAACAAAATCGAGAGGTAGATGGTAGCCCCAATGGTTTAGTCCCAGGTGAGTGAATATACAACTGCAGTTTAGATTTTAATGCATATCTCCAGGCTCATTCAAACTATACACCAGTATTTAAAAGATTCCAAGGGATTTCATGAAAGAAATGGGTAAATGTAAAAGTACTTTTTAAATTGTACTTTTATGAATGTTGTCACTTCTCTGCATTTTCAAAACATTACCATTTTATCCCCTTCTCAGTTTCAGTAATGGCTGCATTTTGGATTTCAATTGCACTCAAGTACATACAATTTCTATGATCCATATGCATGGAAATTATAAGCAGCACTGGCTATGCACTCATACACACAGAAGACATACACTTGCTACTGGAGCTATGAATATATCCTAGTGGGGAAATGCCTGCTTTTTTCAGGGACATATGCAACACTTCCAGCTGTGTTTCCAAGCATCCAACCAAGAACTCAGGAGAAAGCTAGGGCACAATCTGAAGCAGGGTTCAAGGACATTTGCAATTTCAACTTCTGTGCACTTATCAGCTACTTTAAAATGTGTTGCATAATTGACACTTTGTTACTTTTAGACTATGGTGTATTTTAATGATCGTACAAAGAAAATGACTTGCTGACACAATCAGGAAACAGATGGTGACCAAAAAAATTGTATTTAATGTGCCAATCATTCTGTTTGACTTACATGCTACCTAATTTCATTCATGAGTCCAGTGCATGCAGACATTCCGCTGTTCCTTTGGAACGCTTTTTAAAGCTTTTATTTTAAATAATTTGATATATTTGTTTTTCTTGTTTTCTGTTTGGGAATTATTTTAAGTATCTGTGTATCTCTCCCTCCCTCCTTTTTCATTCAGAGTACACAAGAACACTGTAAATGTGCATATGTAGAGTTTGCCAAGATATGTATGGGTCTGAGAGGGGCTGATGCCTCGATCAATTGAAAAATGATGATAGTCTACCTTGATTTTCCTCAATCTGGATTAAAAGTCAGCAAGACATTTGTAAACAAATGGACAAATGTACCACTTCATCTTTGCTGAAGGGCAGAAGACATAATAAAATTGTCTGACTTCCCTGTCTTGTGATAGTTGATTGTCTTATCCTTTCTGCTCCCTCCATCTATGCCAGTTTCCTGACAAAGTGTTAACCACCAAGCAAAAGCTGCATGAAGAAATGATGATGATGATGATGATGATGATGATATTGTATTTGTTACCTACCTCTCTTCATGCCTCGAGGAGTGGTACAACATAGTTAAAACACCCAGATAAAACACAATATCATAGCATTGATATACATAAATACATAGTAAAAAGATTAAACACATTGCTAATAGAATGTCAATGCCTCAGAAGCAGATGATGGGAAGGACCAATAGCATGACACTGCGTGCACTGTGTGTAGAATGAGATTGGATACCATCTTGTTCTTTGCTCTGGGAACAAAATATTGTCACCCAGCCAACCCTGTATGCCATCATTCAAAAGAAGAATAGGCAATTTTGTGTTCTATTCCACTTCTCTACCTAAAAAGTCTATGCACCCAGACTGCAATTAGCACAGTGTGGCTGGAGAGGCTTCTAGGAGACCTATATCAGAACATGAAAAGTAGCAGAGATCACCTTGAGACTACAAGGGACCAGCACTCTGACCTGCAGTCTGTATTTCCCATTGGATTTTTCTTTCTGAACTCCCAATTGTATCAGAGACCAAAGGTCCATCTACATGGGCACCTAAATCCAGGGCTGGGCAAAAGCATCACTCCTTCAGATTGGTACTAGATTCAAATTAGAAGCAACCAAACTGTTCACACTAATTAAAGTGTGGGGCTTTGGGAAAATCGGGGAGCATTCCTTGAGTTCTGCTAACATGGGGTAAAATCAGGTTAACCAATTTAGCCCCCCCCCCCTTTCCCATTAAAGGTCAGAAGTCCTTGAAAATTGTGTGGAGGAAGATGCAGATACAGGCGGAATGTCAGGAGAGAATGTGTCTAGAACATGGCCATATAGCCCGAAAACCCTACAACAACCAGTGATTCCAGCCATGAAAGCCTTCGACAATACAGAAAAAATACAATTTTTTCTTCCTCTCTGATGAGATTTTGAGGTTTTGCAATTTTTAATTGTTATGTTCTTTGAGACAATTTTTTTTAAAAAAATACAGTTCATACAAAATTAGCACACACACAACCCAATAAATTCTGCTTATCTTGTGAAGAAAACAGTATAATTTGTACAAGAATATTGTGTGTGTGTGTGTGTGTCCAGATGCAGATGCAGGTTGTCATGATGGGAAAATATCCTTCTTCCCATCTAAACATTCTGCTATACAGAAGATCCCAGTCTTGTGTAGCAGCTTCTTTTCAATGCAATTTCTTTGCATACCCCCTTTTCCATTCTCTCTCTTTAGTTTTGTGACTTACAATGGATTTCAATATTCTGTTTCTTGAAAAAGCCATACTCAGCATTAACTATCCCTAGTTGTGGTATATTGTTTATTTCCTTGCTTTGCCATGCTAGTAATTTACATATCTTTCCCTATCTAGGCAGCAGCGCCTGGAGATATCAATAGCTAAGGTTTACACAGATTCTTGACTTATATCCAGGCTCTGCAGTGTACAAAGTCATTGTGGCATGCTTCTTCCTCTTTGTTTGATGCATAATGAGTGAGACGGAGGGGTACTCAGATTTTGATAAAGAACCAGCTGGTCAAAATACACACACACACACACACACACACACACACATTCTCTCTCTCTCTCTTATTCGAAGGGGGGTAAAATCAGGTGTTGGGGTTGATTACAGAAATATTACATTGGGAGGAAAGAAAAAATAAAGCACTGCAGAGGGAGAGCAGCAAGATAGAGGGGAAAGTGGCAACCAGACACAAATACATTTGCACATATAAAGCTGTTCTAATGAGAGCCAAATTGATTTGACATTCAGTGGCAGTTTCAAGCCAAGAAAAGCAAAACAGCCTACAAAAGGCCCAGCTCATTGTTTATGGAGTGTCATACTGCATCATCTGTGAGGCCAATAACAGTGATGGGAAGACCTTTAAAAGCAGGGAATATGCAGAGGATGGCTGCGTGGCTACCATGGATGTCAGAACCAATAGACAGACTGTGAGCCATTTCCTGAGCCGCGATTGTGTTTGTCAGATGCAGTGGGTGCTCTCCTCAGATTATTAAAGCATTAAACAGATTTTGCCAATTGGTGGAACTTTCTCAGATAAAGAAGGCCTGTTGAGGAAGCAGGGATGCAATGTGATAATGCATCAAATCCCCAATGCTTATGATTCTGCTGCTATTTCTACAACACACCTGCTGGGAAGCAAAGAGAAAGGAAAATATCACGGTACAAACCAACTGTGTAAGCATAACTATTGCTCTGTTTGTCCTCAGAAAACACAAGATACAAAATGAACTGATAGTTTGAAAGGAAATACCTATTTATTTGAGCGGAATATAGTTTGTGCACATATTATTATGTACATGTAAAAATAATTTAAAATGTTGGAGTCATTGTGATTTAGTAGACCAAGTGTTTCTTCAAGGTGTGTGTACATGTGTGCATGTATATAAATGTTTGTGCTGCCTTTAAATCTTAGACCAACCATATGTTGAACAAGCTAGACTTGAGGAAGGTTAACTTGTTTTTATTTATTTTCTTTATTTACTTTGTTATCACCTTTCTACTGATATAGAGACACAAAGTGGCTAAAAATAAACATAAAACGCTTATTAAAATAATGTGAATGCATATAAAAATTTAGAAATGAAACTATTTATGTTATTAAAATATTAAAATCTATTAAAACTTTATACCCACCTTGAAAACTCATTCACACTGTCTTTAAAAGTGTACTTCATCTAGAGAACCAGCTGTAATGTGTCTTGAGTGCCACTGTAATAAATTTGAACACATACTGGGTCACTTCTGTATTATTTCGGTAGGTAGTATCGCAAACTGTTTTGCAAGATGGTCTTTTTAAGACAACACCATACAATGCCAATGCATTTTAAAAAAATAAACCAAGCACAATTTTAGAATAAACAATGTAGCACATTCTAGCACAGTAGAATATTGCATGAGGATTCTGTTCCAGGACACTTTGTGTAATACATGTATAATCTGGAACCTTATTTTTCTTATTTAAAATGAACATTGTCTTGGGTCTCCAGCCAAAGCAAGCCATATTATCACCCAGAAGAACCTAGACAAGGCCTAGAGAGTGTACGCTCCAGACCTCCAATCATCACACTTAAATATCCACTTAATATCCAGTTTCTGCATCCTGAAGAATTCTGGGGTTTGTAGTTTAGGGAGGCACCCTTAACAGCCTCGCTGAACTACAAATCCCAGAATTCTGCAGAATGCAGAAACTGGATTTTAAGTTGATTTTTTCTCTAGTGTAATGATTGGGATCATCTTCTAACAGAACCTTTAATGCACAAGGCCTAGGGAGAACATTTCTGTAGGCATAACTAGTTCCTCCAAAGTTCTTTGTGTATTAATGAAACCTACTCTATTTGGGATTTACAGTTGGATTTGTCTTAAAGCAGCATGGAATAGGTCTGCAGCATCCTCACATCTCCAGAAGGATACCAGCTTCTCACATCTGTTTTAACTAGCACTCTGATGAACAAAAGATAACAAGGAATGGCAACCATTTTTAATTTCTTACAGTGCTCCAACAAAGCATTAGTTCAGGGCAATATGGACAATCTGGAGCTGTCAATTTAATTTGTCATGATGTCCTAGATTAATGCCACCTCAGTGCCACTGTGGGAAAGTAAACAATTGCACAACTGAAATGCTGCTGCTCACTGCCCATTGGTAGCACCAGATAAGTCAACATAACCAGAGGGGTCCCATTGGCATAGGAATAAATATCCCAGAGTAGTGTTTGCTGACCTGTATTGTCATACCCAGTTGGCTCTAGCTACCCACATATATATGGTTGCCAGTGAAAATCAATGAGGGAATTTCAGCAAATGTTGTTTATTACCTGATTACATGATTAACCACTCTTGCCTAAAATTCCTTCTTATATAAACTGTTAAGGGAATAACAACATACTTCAGTTTTCATTGTAGTAAACCTATGACAATAAAGAATATTGGGTAGAAAGAACATTGAACAACTCAATGAACTATTCTTCTAGTTAGCCTTCCCAAAGAATGAAAGCATGGAGTCCAAGGTTATTCCTTGGCTTTAGTGCTGAAAGCTTCCCATTTATGTTATGAGGAGACACTGTAATGATTTTCCCACAATGCTGCATAGGCCTAGCATATATAAAGTGCCTTTGAAGAGCAGAAATAGAGAAGCAAGAAGAACCATATGTCCCATCATAGTGCCCTTGAGCTCTGAGAAGAGCCTTGCCTTGGTGAAGTGTACCAAGTTATAAGACATTTTGCTACCTGAAGGAGAACATCAAATTGTGCCCTTCACCCATACAAATACAATACATCTAAAGCTAAGGATTATATTTTGAAATATGAGACAGAAAAATCCCATGATCATCTAATCCTCTCCCTTGCATGCAAATTCAACAATGATAACATGTTAACAAACTACTGCCCTTTCATAACACCGAAAATCTGCTACAAGTATCTCACTCTACCTAATGGTAGGTCTAACTCTGTGAAGCAGTTATTATTATTTTCCCTTTGTAATAGTGGCAACCAGGACACGGCTGACAGACCCGTCTTGCCAATCTCTCACAGACACCATGCTGTTGTAGGTACTATTGCTTATTCCTATTAACATACTATGAAATTACTGAAGTCTTTTCACTAGGAGTGTGTGCTTTACCCGTCTGAGAACACCTCGTGAGGAGTGAGATTTTTATTAAATGTCAGTGTGTGCTGACATGAATTAAAGAGGCCATCAAAGAAGTTCATGCAAAACTGTGGTAAAGAATATATATGTGTGCATAAGGGTGGGGGGAAGCCTCTCTCTTTTCTGCCTTCTAGCTATCTGCTTAGTCTGGATATCGTGTTGTTGATATTATACACTGATATGAACATTTCTTATTTGGATTTCACCAAGAAAATCTTTCCTGGGGGAAATCGTCAGCCATTTTCTGACTCTTGGGTCTCAATTCTCTCGTGACTCATATGAATAGAAATGTGGATTAACTTTGAATCATGTGCAATGCATTCCAGATCATATTTTACATTTTCTGTCCAGCATGTATTAGAATTTAAGCAACTGAGCTATATCAGAGGAAGGAAGTAATAAGAGAAAGATTCACAGTGAAATCACAAAAAAATGTCATATAACATTGCCTGCATGACAGGTATCGGATTGAGGGGGGGGGGGGGAGAGAAGAGACAATGGCAACAAATAGAGTCATATTGTATCCCTATTGCAGTTCAGATCATTTTGACTCTCACATTTCTGGACTTAAATATTTGAACATCCAATTATATATACTATCCATGCAACACAAACTATGAGTATCTTTTCAGAAGCAAAATCACCTTAAGTTAAATGTGTAACTCTGCATAGGATTGCAATCTTAGTCACTACAATCTTAGTTGTTTCCAGTATGTGAATGGGTAATTATAAAGATTAATCGATTGTTATGTGTCTTCGATCTGTAGATATTAATAGTAAATTTATTTTAGGATTTATTTAACCCTATCATAGGTTTTCTTGGTCATGTTTATTCAGATGAGGTTTGCTTTCTTGTCCTAGATCGCTTGTTGTTTCACTTGACTGAGGGCAATTTGAACCTGGTTTCTTACAGTCCTAGTCCCATACTCACACAACTAAACCATACTGATCCTTTAATGAGTCTGTATCAAAAGGCAATAATCTATTTGTGTGTTTAATTTTTGTACAGTGTTAATTACATTTATATTGTACCTTTCCTCCAGTGTTCACTAGATTGTGCACCTGGCTCTTCCAGATAGGTCAGGCTGGGTGAGAATGACAGATTATCCCAGTGGGTTTTATAGCTCACTACAGACTTGGAGGCTTAGATCTCTAAGAGATGTTCTACACAAACAAATAAAACAGACTGGAATTTATGTACAAGATGCCATTTTCAGCCTGCTTTGTGGCCTGACAGGGACTTCTTGAGCCATCTCCGTGGTTGCAAAAAATCCCTACTGCCCAGTTCAGCATCACTGCCTGAGGACCCAACCACCATCCCCTCCCCTTGTGTCACTTCTAGCTTCAGCAGTGAAACAGCCACCTATTTGATGCTTGGGGCATTCACCCTCTATGTTTTTCCCATCCTCCATGGGTCTCATGACATGGAAGAAGGAAGGACATACTAAGATCAGGTAGGTAGCCATCTTGCTGCTGGACCATCAGCACGGGGATCACGGGATGACTGTTGAAACAGCTGTAGTTGGTTCCATTTGCTTCAGGATTCCCCCACTCCTGAGTTTTCTTAACCTGGGGTGAAAGTCGTGTTAAGCAGCTTTCCCTGGATCAAGCTGGATCAGCCCTCGTGTGTTTTGTAGCTGTCCATGGGCTGATCCAACCTCACAATGGCTTAAGTGACCACTATAGGTAGGATCTAAGTACCAGGCTGAATCTCAGGAAAATGGGATTTTTTTAATGCACCAAAACGTTTGCTGAAACAGTTGTAAAGTTTGGCATTCATAAAAATTAAATACTAGCCAGAAGACTGAAGCTACAAATAAATATCCCCTGTAATAGGATAGTAGCTTCGCATCAGACTGTCAAAACATCAAAAAAAAAAAAAAGATTGAAATTATAGGATAATCTTTTTAAAAATGAGCTAGCACCAGTAGAAGTTGATACTTGCTTCATGAATAACAAATTAACTTCCCCCTCCCTTCACCTTCACAACCTTTGTGCTTATATATATATATATATATATATATATATATGGAGAGAGAGAAATATACATATGTATATGTGTGTGTAGTATTATTATTCCTATCAAACTTAGCACTCCCCTTCTTATGCTAAGCTAATGCTTACACTCTTGATTAAAGTGCTTCCTGAATCAGAAGAGAAGCCAGGTATAAATAATTTTCCATCCAATAATGGGGTTAATAAACACCATGAACTTTAACAGCCATTAGCAGCAAGCCAGCGTTCAAGAGGTTACACTCTTTGCTGACAAAAGCATCAGTAAATTCACATCAAAGACAAATTAGGAATATACTCAAAATGGGAAGAGCTGTTCTTTTGAAAGGTTTGATCCATGTAAACAGATCTATAGGTCTGATCTATGTAACATTACAGTAATAATGACATTGCATTCAATGGCTTCCACCTTTTTATGGATGCATGGATTTTCTAGTTTTTGTGGTGGGGGGGGGGTTGCAATTGTTGTTTCAAGTTCACAGGTTTTTGTTTTTTAAAAAAGGAATGATGTGAGCTAATAACAGAGGACAGGCTAGTTCAGTTATAACTTCCCCATAATTACTACAAACCAAATGCAAATTAGACTGCAGGGTCTGTTCAATGTACATTTCTGTGCCTGCCAAATCATGTTTGGCAGTGTGGTCAAGCAATAACAGATGCACACTGTGCCTAGATTTCTTGAGCTTTTCAATAATTAGGAGGACTATGTATTATAATAAACCACATCCCGTTGGCTGAGAGTTGGATGCAAATTACACACTAATTCACCTCCAAGTTTTTGGAAGCACACCAGAAGACATGAAAATCGAAGGACCATACCGTTTACTCCATTAAAAAGCACCTAAAACTGAAAAGCCTCAATTGTTAAGTGGCTTTTGCATGCTCTCATTCCCTTTCCTATTTGCAACCCGGTAGTAACACACAAGAGTTAACATGTCAGTTTCTAAATAATTCTTTGTTACACATCTCTATTAATCTGATATGGAGTGATCATTCCCCCACCTTATATTTCACTGAAGAAAATTGTTAATGTGTATTCTTTCTTTCTCTCTCTCTCTCTCTCTCTCTCTCTCTCACACACACACACACACACACACAATTTTCCTTTCTGTTAGATCTGAAATTAAAAAAAAAAACATAACGTTAGTTCAGAACAAAGACAATGGGAAAAAAGCAATGGTCTATGAATTAAGAGTAACTTCATGAATTAATTTGGGTTTTTTTAAATCACCCAGTCCCAGAGGCTCCAGAGAAGTTATTATAAATTAAAACAGCAAAAGACATATAAATTAGAGAAGAAGAGATCATGATAGAGGTTTGGGTCCAGTATCTGCTCTGATCAATATGCAATTTTCAGAAATTCCTCCTTCACTCTGCAGCATTCATCAGGATCCCACAACTCTGTGTACAGAATTTCAGGTACCAAAGGGACTGTCATGGGGACAAGAAGTGGGAAATCCCCCATCAGCCCAGTTGCATGCACCTAAATCTGGATCCAGTCGCTAGTACAAGAAAATTATGCTGCAATTATTAGGTAGTAAGCTCCATTGAATATTTCTGACTGCATAGGACTACACTGAGAGTTACGATTCAATCACAGTCAAAGCACACAATCCACTGAAGTTTCTCTAGATTGGGACATTTAAGTATGATACATTTTTAAAGCTCATTACATTTTTTGTTTTGCTTCTTATTTTACATATATTTTTCCTGTTGTTTACTCCAACTTTCAACTGGCATAGACGAGTCAATTGAGTTCTCTGGCAAGAGCAAATGAAACTTGTATCCTGAAAAGTGCAATGTGAAATGGTGACTTCAATCTGGGTATAGACTTTAAAATACCCAAAGGGCATAGGGCTTGATACATTGGGTCACTCCTTTAAGCTAAAACTGGAGGATATTAACCATTAAGTCAAAAACCCCATCTACACTGAACATTTAATGCAGTTCAAAGCTAGCTTCAAGCTGTGGCAGCCAAACAACAAACTCCCTCAAAAACATGTGAAAGAAGGCCCTTAATGTGCAATGGTGCTCTGTGGTTTGTATAATCACCATCCAAGTCTCAAGCTGGCTCCAGGATTTCCTATGTAATCATCTGCACAGCAAAACCACGTTCTTCTATACTAGTTTGAAACTGCATGAAATGACCAGTATAGATGGGGCAATAGAATCATAGAGCTGCAAGATGCCTCATGGGACAACTAGTCCAACCTCAATTAATACAGTCCGAGCAAGTAGATTCCCAGCCTCTTGTTGTTGTTGTTATTGTTGTATTATTATTATTATTATTATTATTATTATTATTATTATTATTTGAAAACAGAGACCCAAAGTGGCTCACAGATATCCAGTGAAAGAGAATTCCATCAACGCTTTAGGGAATTGGTTGCATTTCCAAACTACTCTGTCAAGAAGTTCATTCCAATGTTCAATTGGAACCTGCTCTCTTGTACCTTCAGACCAACAGACCTGATCCTATCCTGCTGAGAGTAAAAGTTACTGAAATGAATTTCAGTTAAAATACTGAACTGATAGAGAAATCAGGTAAGCTATATTCATCTTTTGGCTAAAGATTAGTTAAATTCCCAGTCCCCTGTTTTTGCCTATGTTACTGTATTACTGTGAAGGAAATAGAGTTTAATAATGGAAGTGTGTGATATTGGATCAGTCCTTTGCTTATTTTAGGTTGCTTAAAGTTCTTCATTCAGATTATTGATTAAGCTCTGTTTTGAACTTTTACACAAATAAGAAACTGGGAAGTAATAACCAATGCATGTGTAATATACCCTTAAAAACTGAATCAATCAAATAACTGGGCAGCTTTGCACTTTCCAGATGATTAGTTCCCATAATAACACCATTTTATTACTGTTAGGGCATCACTTCTATTTCAGGAGAAATGACAGTTGCCTTACAATTAAATCACACTGGATACATGCCTGTGAGTGGGAAACCGTTTTCCATAAGGAACTCTCATCCAAAGCATGTTGCTACTGATGCAGGGGAGAAGTGGTCTGAGACTTGTATGAGCTCTTATGCCCACCTTAGCAACCTCCTCTAAATACACATCTCTAAAACACAAAAGACTATGAAGAATTGCCCCCAGGTGCTTCCAAAGGACACCGCTGTGTATTTAAGTGCCATCCTGTACCTTTAAAAGCATCAAATAGCATTATACAAATGTCAAATGCTTTTAATCACTTCCCTTTTCAACAAAAATGAGTATATGCAGTCCAGGGGGACTCAGGAGGTGGGGAATGGGGCAAACCTGAGATTTGAAGGAACAGAGAAAGTGAAATCATTGCTTCCAGCATCTCCTCCTATGCTGTTGTGATTTGAAGGTCCTCAAAACTTCTGGGGGCCATTTTTGGAATTCAGGGAAATAGAAGGATTGACAAGATCTTCCCTTTGCCCACTTGTGGGAACATACAAGATAAAGACTAAGGCCCCTTCCACACAGCTGAATAAAATCCCACATACTCTACTTTGAACTGTAATAAATGGCAGTGTAGACACAGATAACCCTGTTCAAAGCAGATATTGTGGGATTTCTGCCTTGATATTCTAGGTGATATGGCTTTAGGGAAGGGCCATAAGAACCTGCATCAGGAGATGTATAACTTTCACATAACTACATTTCTTTAGCTATGATTCTTGAGCCCTGGAAAACTCACTGTGTAAGCAGGAAATCCTACCACTCCATGGCCATGTTGGAGAGCGAGGGATGAGTGGGATGCATCCAGCTATATATATTTTTATAGTTGCATGGGATGCAATGGGGAGTGTCTCAGGATTTCCTTGCAGAGCACCCGGCAACACAATATAGCTGGATGCATGGCTGCTTATCTCCCTACTCTCTGGTAACATGGAAATTGCACTGTTGTTGCAGCTGCCATGCATAAATTGTAGGATTAGGAAGGGATTTTGGTTGTTGCAACAACCCACAAAATGAACTGTAATGACATTTATTCTATTTATGAGATTACATTTCCTGAACAGGTTGTCAATCAATATATTGTGTTGCTGGTAAAATATGATTTTCCATTGCCCTCTGCCATCATATTATTGGTAGTGTGAGCAATCTGTGTGGACTGGAGTGACACACAACAGACAACATAGAATAGCACCTGTGAAACCAACGATGAATGACACAAACTCCTGTTACTAACAAAGGGCCTAGGTGCAAAACATGTGCTGTTTCATGAAATTTGTATAAAAATTGTTTTGTTTCTGTTGCTTTCCTTATGTCTAGTTTTGTTTTATCCAGTTACCTAATGTAAGTGCTTCAACATTAAATTAGAAAATGTGAACATTTCTTCCACAAGCATCAAGATTTCTTCCCTGCAAAAGAAATTAGAATTATAATCTTTTAAAATATTATTTATTTATATACCACTTTTATCTCTTGATTGAGAGAGATAAAATTGTGCAATTTTATATAAGGGACATCATTTTATTACACTATTGAATGTTATGGGACTTGAGATTCCACAGATTTTGGTATCCATGGGGGATCTTTGACTCAAATTACAGCAGATACCAAGGTCCCATTGTATTGTAATTTTTAGGGAGCACTGTACTTGTATTGATATGTTTTAAGATTACTTTTAATATAATGTGTTTTGATATTACAGTTTGCTCAATTATATTTTAAGATTACAGGTTTGGGGTATTTAGTAGCATGTACTTTGTTTAACAGATTGTGAGTTGTCTTAAATCCCACTTCTTGGGGTGGGGGGGGGAGCAATAACTGAATGAAATGAATAAATACATTTTCAGTTGATATTTTCATTGATTGGAGGCTGTGTTTGTTGCTTCTCTGGGTTTCCAAAATACATTCACTTTGGATTTTTGAGAAACAAAACAGAGGGAAGACTTACTACCTTTAAAATGCATGCAAATTAGGCTAGAATCTGATATTTCACTGCTAGCTCATGGAAAGCGTGAATGTTAGGTTAAGAGAAATAATTTTCTTTTTTTCTATTGTTTGTAAAGACCCTTGCTGAGAGAGGAGATTTAAAACCGATGCTGAGAGGAGATTCAAAACCATTGGGCTTGATATGGAGCATTAACAGGCTGGAAAACAGTCCTGTATTTGTATGTCTGTGTTGCTGTCTGTTTTAGTAGTAAAAGGTGGGGAGGTGGACTGAATGAACTGGAGATAAGAGATTGTCGGAAGTTAACTGTCTAAAGTTATGTAGAAAAAAATTCAGACATTTTGGCAGTCGTGCATACAAAAGCAAACAAGGTTACATTATATTAAACAGGGAATATAAAAGTACAAGGAGCTTAAAGCTCTATTATATAAATCAAGTTGGCATTTTAATACTTTATTCAACTGAATTGCCTGCTGTTATCATGAATTTGTTTTGTGAATATAATCTTTTATTATTGTCAGTTTATTTGCATGCAAGCACAGCAACATTGCAAATAATTTCAGTAACATCTCAATCCTCCACCTTAGTGTAAGGTACATTCCAAATGAAATCTCTGAACCTGATATCAGTCATTACAAATATTAATCTAACTGATGGTCCTACCTCTCCCCACTTTTCAAATATAGGATACTGGGACAGGAAAGAAATTAGAATTAAAATGACATTCTTCCCAAATGCTTTTTTACACAGCAGTTTAAAGCATTCATTTGTAATCCTTACCACAGCCCTCTATAGGGTGCATTGTATGTATGTGCCTTCCGGTCATCTGTTGACTTCTGGAAATCCCATGAATTTCATAGGGGTTTTTTTAAAATGAGATATGTTTTTGCCAGTTTCTTCCTCTGAAATATAGCCTCTATGCTAGTTCATCATTATTCTACAGGTATAACATGTGGGGCAGTGGCTTGCCTGAGGTCATAGTGGACTAGGTTTGTATGAGATCTGAAACTACAATATCTTGATTAATAGTTCAGTCACTTAAATTGTAGCCAGGGCTGACCAAAGAAAAACATCTCTTACCCATTCCATGGACAGAAACTGATGGGAATGGCAGCCAAAGTAAAATCCAGTACTGGCAATGGGTCAAGGTCCTTCACCAGGCACTAGTGTAGTTCAGGAAGTCCAGAATTGATATGGGGCACCCACTACTCTGTCCTCCAATAGAGGGAAACAAATGAATAGTCACAGAATTAGACGAGAACAGAAAAGCCATCCAGTCCAACCCCATTCAGCTAGACACTATCAAAGCCCTCCTGAAAGATTGCTATCCAGCTTCTATTGAAAACCTCCAGAGAAAAAGACTCCATCACACAGTGTCCAAATTGCAGGAATGCTCTGGAGTTTCAGTCAAACACCAGAGTATTCCCAGCTTGTCCTTAATGCAGATCTAAATCAGGATTACCTGGTTTACCCCAGGATAAGGACCAGAAGTGTCATGGAGACAACTAGGAGTGGCTTCATGTTCAATGCAGGCTATTCAGCCCATATAGACAGAGTTTAAAACTATATCAAATACTTTAGTTAGAAATATAATTAAATTATCCATAAAAATGAAAAGCAGTTAAAAACAAACTATCAAAAACAACAAACAACAAACAAACAAAACATACAACATAAAACATAATTCTTCAAGGCCCAGTCCCCTAGAGCAGTGCCGTAACCAACACTCAAATCATACAACACAAGAACACTGAGATACGAGTTTGAATCCTCACTCTGCCATGGAAACCCACTGTTGGACAAGTCACATTATCTCAGCCTCAGAGAAAATCAAGGACAATCCTTTCTGAACAAATTCTCCAAGAAAGTCCTGTGATAGGGTCGTCTTAGGGTCACCATAATCAGAAATGACTTGAAGGCATGTGTGTGCGTGTGATAAGAAATGTGTTTCCTAATTAACTCAATCATCAAATCCTTCTATAGTATAATATGATTTGGTCTATTTTACTCTACAATCTCTCTTTCAAAAATATTTCACCCCTTAGCATCTTCCCATTGAGATAACACCATCCTGAAGTACTAAAATCCAACCTATTGTAATATCAGTTAATGATTCTGTAGCCTGTTACAAAAGAGACTCTAATTTATATAAGTTCCTACTGGGTAAACATAATAGTCTACAGGGAAAGATAGCAACCAAGTGGGAGGAAAATTTAAATTTAAATGACTCATTGGAGGAATGGGGTAACATTTATGTGAGTAACCTACAGCAATATCAATTAATGGAAGACACGGATGGGTTCTCTTTAACTGTATTTCACAAGGGAGAGAGCCTTTCTCAGAGACCTTGGTCCAGTACTATTCATTTCATTAAATTGAGAATTAAACATTTCACACCGCAGGACAACTCTTAATCAATCAATTTTACATATCACCATTTACATGTGCTAATTGGTGTAACATGAAAACTAGGACTTTTGAGCACTGTTTTATTTCTTGGCATGGAGGAGGGAACTATAATAATATGACTATTACTCCCTCTGAAACAATTCACTCTAAAAGTTGGGTTTTACACCACAATTGGATTTATTTATTTAAGCCTGAAGCTATTAGAAAACATTTAGTGCTAATGGCCAGGTTACACATTCATTGAGACAATTATTTTCTTCAAGTCTACCATGTGTACGAGATCCCATTGCCCAGTTTAATGAGTACATATATTGACCTGTTTTTTGATTTTGAAAGAATACTACAGGATTGAGTATATCCCTAAAATGCAGAATTGGATGCATCAGATTACAAACATGGCTGAAGATGCTATAAACTAGTAATATTGTAAATAATGAAAATGACTTTACACTGGCATTTAATTTTTGAGCACAGGATCATTTCTGAGCCCTCATCTACACTGTCATACAATGCAGTTTGAAATTGCATTCTATAATCAGTGTAGACACGTATAATGCAGTTTGGCTGCATTGAACTGCACTACATTGCAGTGTAGATGAGGCCTGAGGCATACTGAAAATGGAATTGAAGGTTATTTTTATAAATTTTAAAATACAGTTCACGTACATTATTTTACACAAGTGGTTTCAGTATAAACCAGTCCAATGCGGAGATGGTCTGACAGCAGTGCTAGAGCCCTTCTGGACAGGCCCAAAACCCTTGATGGGTTTCGGATTAACCTGAGGTGTCCAAACGATTCCTCAGGTTTATCCAGATTAAGCCAGAGCGAACTGGGGTTTCCCTGTTTTCTTTGGAATAAAAAAAACACCTTAATAGATCCAGACCTTACTGCAAGGTCCGGATCTGTTGGGGGGTTGGGATTGACTTTCGGGACTGCCTTCTGCAATCCCAACACCAATCCCCATTGCCATCCCAGTTCTTCGGGCTCTAAGGTTACACATTCATTGAAGAAGTGAGATGGCACTCCACCTCCCCACTCCAAAGCTCCCAATGTGTTGTTTTGATGCGTTGGGAGTTTTCTGACCTTTCTCCATTACGTTTAGGCAGAAAACGGGAGACTGTGGGCTGGCTAGATGCCCTCCCTGCAAAATTCCGGGGTGTGGGGCCGCTGTGTGGCCTCAATCCTGAGAGGAAATGGAATTTAAAATCCCAGATCCTCTCAGGATTTTGGCCTGCCTGGAAGGAGGACCCTCAGGTCATTTGTATTTCATAAATATGCCACAAATGAGTCATGTCCAAGTGGTAAACTTTACCCAGAATTTGTATTTGATATTGCTGCTGCTGTGTGCCTTGAAGTCATTTTTTTTACTTATGGTTTGACCCTAAGGCAAACCTTGTTCTTGACAAAAAATTTCAAGGGAGGTTTGACTTTTCCTTCCTCTGAGGCTGAGGAAGTGTGACTGACCAAATGTCACCCAGTAGGTTTCCATGAAAGAAGATTTGAACTCTTTTCCACCGGAGTCTCAGTACAAGTAAATCAGAAAATCACACTAGCTTTCTGACATTTGATACTGCTATGCACAGCATATGAAATCACAGTACTAAAGTCAATTGCTTGTCCCAACTGGAATAAAACAACTAAATCAATGGAAGCTCGTTACATCCTGATTTATCATATTCACATTGATTCGAGGGGGTTAATTGGAACTGCTAACCAAATGCAAGACATCGTTCCTTGCATACTAGTTGTGATCCATGGCTGTATGGAATTGACTATTTTGTCTTCATAAGTGAGGATTAATCATTTCCAGTTTTCTCTTTACTGGAGAAAAAGCAAGCATTCCTGTAAAGTTCTCACCCAGTATTCACATGTCCTGAAGTCTACTGGAAAATTATTCTGCAAAGAAATATGGGTCCTCTTTCTGTATAAGCACTATGCTATTTTGTACAAAAACAGTGTTTTATGTGTGGTGAGATGGGTTTGTGTGTGTGTTTCTCCTAAGACTGCAGTATTCTGGACACTCAAAACAATAAATACTTTCTTCACAAAAAGCCCATATGGCTATTTGAAGCTAATTCTTTTTTTTTAAGAAAAGAACTTTTTTGGCACAAACCCCACAATTGTCATACAAATAACCCCTACACATTTCTGCACAGAATAATCATCTCACAAAATTAACACAATTGTGTTGTGCCTCCCAAAAGAGCTTCTTAATTGTGGGGAAACCTATTTTGAAGCAGGAAACAAAAAACTGCAAATACTCTTTTTGTCCCTGGTCTGAAATTATATGCCTTCTTGGCAGTTTAAACTATCTTTCTGAAGCAAAGAATGTTACTACCAAGAATTGGGGGAAATCCAGCAACCAAGAACTCCTTTGAAAGTAAAAGTCTAAGTATTTTCAACTTCTATGGTTTGGAGAATTCAAAATAACATATTCTTGGGCTTACTATTTCATAATGATAAAGATGTTAATTTTTGCCTACTGGACTGACTCCAACAATATCCCCCAAAATATATTTACATCATCTATCAAGGGACAATTTAATCTTCTGCTAGTCAGTCTGGAACACTGAGGTTGGTGGGGAAAGGAATGTAATTGAATATGCATCACAGTGTAGAATCTGAGACGACATTTCAGAAAATGCTAGCAAAAGTCTAAACAATTCAAGATGAAGAGGGGTTAATTTAAAATTGAACAAAATCTATCTCATAGAGTCATATTTTTTTAAAAAAATGATCATTTTTGCATATCAAGGATTGCCCTTCTGCTCTAACAACTGAGCCAAGACTCAGTTCCCAAATAGTATGATGGCTTCTGTTAATTAGATAGTTTATCCATGATGGGTTGTTGACACTGAGTTGATTTGTGTTGAATAGTTTTAAGATATTCTGTAAGGCATTAACAGGCTAGTGCAAGCATTCCTAATTCACATTCTGGATATGGCTTGTACCTAGTTTGATGCTTGCATCCCACCCCCAAACAACTTATTCCATGTCTGTACATTAACGGAGAGAATCTCCACTCATGTCAGAAATTCACAATGGGATCTGTGTTCTTTTCTAAGTTTGGAAGTAATATATTAGAACAACATGACCTGAAATACATTTCTTTTTGAGATAGCAACACTTATTTTGTGAAATAGCATATAGATTGGCACTTCTTCTTTTTTAAGCGTAGAAAATTACCATAGATTCTGAGAATGATTTGAGGCATTAGGGAAAATTCTGGCCATTTTGGCATTTTTATATTTCTATTTAAAAAAATAAGAAAGCAAGAAATCTACTATGCATAAAAGATAAAAAGTAATAAGTAAAATGGTACCACGGGCAGGGGGAGAACAAGAATTGCTTAACATGTTACTCTCCCCCTAAGTAACATTCCCAGCTCTGGTTCTTCCTATGCATTTAATCATGTCTCCTGTTTGATCATAACTGTTAGAACAAAAACATGCCCATAATTAGGACTGTACCAGATCTATTTACATTTTTTCAGCTGTGATTTGGGCAGAATCCCACTACCTCTTTTGCTTAATTCTGCAGCATTACTTGTGAAAATTTCATCTATTCCTATTATTCCCAGTTGCCTTTATTTCCTGTTCATAGGTATGAGTATAGTGCAGAATTTATAATGCCATCAATACTGTTGCAAGGTAGGAGCATCCATTTGATTTACTGAACAAGCATGGCTACAGAATTTCATCCTACTCATGGAATGATTCCTGACCAGATGAAATAATCTGTGTGATTAATCCAAAAAGAAAACTAACAGGGAAACAATTGCACCAAAACCAAGTTTATTTGGTTTATATAACACCAGCAAGTGCTATCTGTGTGTATGTCACTTTATAAAGTTTGTTGTTATTGTGTTCTTTCAAGTCTTTTTCAACTTATGATGACCCTTAAGGTGAATCTATCACTGGATTTTTTGAATCCTGGTCTCCAGAGTTAGAATTCAATACTTAACACACTATGTCGTGCTTGCTTTCTACTTTTAGAAGAGGATACTTTTCTTTCCCCAGGAACTTACCAGCAAAACTTCATCACAACAGAAAGAACAGAGGGAACTGGGAGCAAGGGTATATGGACAGGCAATATGCCACTATTTTAGTTGCACATGCTTAAGTCTTAATTATCTGCTCAGTGACAGGAGGATATGGGAAATACAAACTTCTGCTTAAAATTTCCCAGTAATGAATTTAGCCATGCATTTTGTCCCATTGTGCTTGCTGTTTTTGATCCTCAAACTGAAAAATCAAGAATATTCAGTATAGCCTTATTCTTAAATATAGCCTTATTCACTTTGAGTCCCCCCAGGGGTGAGAAAGGCGGTATATAAATACTATAAATAAATTAAATTGACAAATATATCTGAATAATAAAAGTATAGACCCAAATTCTGACTTCACTCATGCTGGAAAAATACACATATGACTTTCGTGGTTTCTCCATAATCCAGCAGGTTTTGTGATCTCTCAAAAACTGCTCTGGAAGGTAGAGGACTCTTTGGAACAGTGGGAAAGTCGATGCCTGGAAAGAGACTAATTAATGATTATTGTTTCTTCCCATTTTCCTAAAAGGATTTGCTAAAGATTTCTGCGAGTGGTGGAAGAAGTAATTCCATTTCTGGAAGGCAAACTTCCCGCTACATCATTACGCGACTTTCTGTATTATGTAAAACTCTGAGTGGCAGGCATTGCTTTGCTTGTATTGCTCATACAAGAATGCCAGCCGCTGCTTGTTTTCTATAAATTTCCCTTTAAACATGTAATTAAATTTGCAGCCTTCTATTCCCTTTGAACATGCCAATTCTGACAACAGCAACAAAATGAAAGGGAAGAGTTGAGCACCTCCCCTCTCTATAAGACAAAAGAGGTGGGGGGCCTAGAGCTGGGTATTCCAGGTTCAAATCCCACTTAATCACAGTCATTCTCTCTCAGCCTGTGATCGACCTCATAGGGTTGTTGTGGGGATAAAGTGGATGAAGAGCCATTTGCATAACAATAAGCTCATTGAAGGCAAGAGGGGATATAAATGCACTTACATTGATCGGTACATGGAATGAGAGAGGAAAAATTCGGCAAAAAACAGGCAGACTTTTAAAAAAGTAAACAGATCATATATTTTAACAAGGCAAGGGAAATAAATGTTAAAAATATTCCAAAATTACTCCACAGTTAATTAGTTTTGCAGCATTTCCTATCTTCTCTTTATTCATTCTGTGATCACTCCCTAACTGGCCCTATCTGTCCCTTCCTTGTTTTCCCTCTTAAATCATATATTTTTTCCTCCTCTTCATCAGTGCTTGTTTCCTTATTGTTTCCAGTCCAACTTCTCTTTTCCATCCTCCATACATCAACTACAAATCTCTCCTTCGGCACATGGATATGTTCCTTGATCTGAGAGAGGTTTCGTTTTTTTTAAAAAAAATGTTTTTATAATTTGTATGTATGAATAACACTTGCATATGTGCCTTTCTGGGTTAAAAGGGATGTCAATCATCATACTGAGAATATAAACAGATTGCCAGCGTGGGTTGAAAAGGAATTTTCCCCCACAGATTTATACAAGTAAGGGAGTTAATTGACCTGTTAGGTCAAACCCGTTCCTTTACCTTTCAAAGCAACATTCTTCCCTGCAGTCCAATCCAGTATTGAAAAGACACAAGGCAAAGGGGGAGCCACTATTTCCTAGGAAAGCTTTTGGCCCATATTATACCATTTTGCTATCAAGATTAACCCCCATCCACATGTCCATTAGCTCTATATTATTCATTAAACATGAAATCAATATATAGACAGCAAATGTTGCCCCCTCCATATCCCGTTGCTAAACAACAGTGATATATCAGGAGCCTGTACTCCCTCAACACATAAAAAGCTTCTATTATGAATTTAGTGAGGTGGCACTTGAGCAGGGATGAACTAAGTACAGCTCATGGACTACCTATGGCCCTTGGGACCTCAAAGTGTGTGCCTTGGGACCCCCTCTCCCCCCCCCCCCAAGAAAACTTTCAAGTCACACAATTTGGGATGAGGGGATCAAGTGGAAAATGTCTTTGTCCTCAGATAGGCCAAAACTGCTTTAAAATTTATTTATTTATTTATTTAGAGGATTTCTATACCGGCCTTCTCAACCTCGACGAGGGACTCAGGTCGGTTTACAGTACATATCAAATACAATCAGATAAAACAGCAAATACAACTCATTACATATTAAAATAGTACAACTCAGTACAATAAAACCTCATCATTACATCATTACAGTTTCCTACGCCAAATCGTCAATCCAGTCATGGTCATAATCATATTCATAGTCACAGTTCAACATAATCCATCACAGGGAAGGTTCCAGGTTCAGTCTTTGAATGCCACATTACAGAGCCATGTTTTTAACAATTTCCTGAACGTCAGGAGGGAGGGGGCAGATCTAACCTCTAGTGGGAGGGAGTTCCAAAGCCGGGGAGCCACCACCGAGAAGGCCCTGTCTCTCGTCCCCACCAACCGTGATTGTGAGGGTGGTGGGACCGAGAGCAGGGCCCCCTCCCGGAAGATCTTAGTAGCCTTGATGGCTCATAGGGGAGAATCCGTTCGGACAGGTAAACTGGGCCAGAGCCGTTTAGGGCCTTATAGGTCAACACCAGCACTTTGAATTGTGCCCGGAAGCTGATCGGCAGCCAGTGGAGCTGGCGTAACAGAGGGTCGTGTGGTCTCTGTACCCTGCTCCTGTTAACAATCTGGCTGCCGCGCGTTGGACTGATTGAAGCTTCTGGGCAGTCTTCAGAGGCAACCCCACGTAGAGAGCGTTGCAGTAGTCTAAACGGGATGTAAGACAGAGCGTGGACTACCGTGGCCAAGTCAGACTTCCCAAGGTACGGGCGCAGCTGGCGCACGAGTTTTAATTGTGCAAAAGCTCCCCTGACCACCGCCGAGACCTGGGGTTCCAGGCTCAGCAATGAGTCCAGGGTCACTCCCAAGCAGCGAACCTGCGCCTTCAGGGGGAGTGTAACCCCGTCCAGCACAGGCTGTAACCCTATACCCTGTTCGGCCTTTCGACTGACCAGGAGTACCTCTGTCTTGTCTGGATTTAGTTTCAATCTGTTGTCCCTCATCCAGTCCGTTACAGCAGCCAAGCACCGGTTCAGGACTTCAACAGCCTCCTTAGTAGCAGGTGGAAAGGAGTGACAGAGTTGGACATCATCTGCGTACAGGTGACACCGTACCCCGAAACTCCGGATGATCTCTCCCAACGGCTTCATGTATATGTTGAATAACATAGGGGACAGTACAGAGCCCTGCGGGACCCCACAGTACAACGGCCGCAGAGTCGAGCAGGTGTCCCCTAATGACACCATCTGGGAACGCCCCTCGAGAAAGGACTGGAGCCACTGCAGAGCAGTACCCCCAAGGCCCATTCCCACGAGACGTCCCAGAAGGATACCGTGATCGACAGTATCGAAGGCCGAAGAGAGGTCCAGCAGAACCAACAGGGACACACTCCCCCTGTCCAGTTCCCTGCGCAGAAGGCAGCATTTTTCTTTCCCTAACCCTGCAAAATACACAAACCTCCCCAAAACATACACAAAAAGAACAAAATCCCCCCAAACTCTGACAAAGAGGTATCCTGAAGTATCATCCTGTCACTTTGGGTGTGCTAAAACATGTTGGAATGCCTCGCCAGATGGGTGTGTTCAGAGATAAAATAGCCTCTGCTCCTGTACAGTTGCCCAGCATTAAGTGATCGGTGGTGATGAAAGAGTAACAATAGCAACACTAATAAAACTATCATCCTTATTTATTAAAAGCTAAAAGCTGTAAGTGCTGAATGATTATATGAAAGCCAAATAAATTTGCCTTGCAAAGCTAAAGTCTTAAAGTTGGTCTAAACAACCTCCCCCTTTCCTTTCCTTCCTCTTTTCCTCTCTTTCTGAATGCAATGAACAGGCATCTATTCAATTTCCCTCTTACATTTTGGTTTGTTTTTAAGTCAATTTTTGTTTATTTATTAAATTTATTCATTCAAGGTACAATAAATACTTAAGATATTCTTAGCACGTGATTTAAAAAACTAAATTTAAAATACAACTTTAAAATCCCAGAAAGAATAATACAAAGCCAACCACCTAGGGAAGCTCTGGAAGGGTAGAGTCTGCTTCATTTCCATTAAGAGGAAGTGAGGTAGCACATACACTACCCCTTGCTGCCACTGCAAAACCTACTCACATATTGCTGTTTTGTGACAAAATGAAGTTTAACAGTGACAAATGCAAGATACTCCACTTTGGCAGGAAAAACGAAATGCAAAGATATAGAATGGGGGATGCCTGGCTCGAGAGCAGTACGTGTGAAAAAGATCTTGGAGTCCTCGTGGACAACAAGTTAAACATGAGCCAACAATGTGATGTGGCGGCAAAAAAAGCCAATGGGATTTTGGCCTGCATTAATAGGAGCATAGTGTCTAGATCTAGGGAAGTAGTGCTACCCCTCTATTCCGCTTTGGTTAGACCACACCTGGAATATTGTGTTCAATTCTGGGCACCACAATTCAAGAGAGATATTGACAAGCTGGAATGTGTCCAGAGGAGGGCGACTAAAATGATCAAGGGTCTGGAGAACAAGACCTATGAGGAGCGGCTTAAGGAGCTGGGCATGTTTAGCCTGAAGAAGAGAAGGCTGAGAGGAGATATGATGTATAAATGTATAAATATGTGAGAGGAAGCCACAGGGAGGAGGGAGCAAGCTTGTTTTCTACTTCCCTGGAGACTAGGACGCGGAACAATGGCTTCAAACTACAAGAAAGGAGATTCCATCTGAACATGAGGAAGAACTTCCTGACTGTGAGAGCCGTTCAGCACTGGAACTCTCTGCCCCGGAGTGTGGTGGAGGCTCCTTCTTTGGAAGCTTTTAAACAGGGGCTGGATAGCCATCTGTCAGGGGTGATTTGAATGCAATATTCCTGCTTCTTGGCAGGGAGTTGGACTGGATGGCCCATGAGGTCTCTTCCAACTCTTTGATTCTATGATTCTATGAATGGACTAGTAGCCAATCAAATTAGAATTTGGGGCTACTGCACCATCTCAGTCATGGAAGGATGAAGAGGAAGCGGGGGGGGGGGGGGAGCAGTGGCACTTCTCGTTTTCTGTCTTTCACTGAAAAAGAAAGAGGAAGCAAAGCCTGGCTATTTTTGGAATGTTTCCTGGAGCCACAGAACTCTAGGAGAGAGCTTGGGAAATCTCCCATCCCATGACACAGACAGGTTTCTTGGTCATCCTTCACGCTATGCCCTTTTCACTCCTGCTTCTGCTGCTGCAACTCTTCCTTTACTCTCCTCTTTCAATGGTGATGAGCATGTGGAGATGTTGCTTGCTACTACTGCTTTCCTACTCTCCTGGTACAGGGTGGCGTTACCTTTATCGTTTCAATGCAACCTGCTTGGACCTTTAATGTATGCCAGCAATCTGAGACATAGTTTCCATATGATGTGTGGGATGTCATCTTGTTTCCCTTCACACTGTGAAAAAGCTTGTGGTGCTAACAGTGAAGGTATTGGTTTTATATGTTTTTAAAGGTCTAATGTACGTATTTTATAATTCTATTTTAAATGTTATTTTTAGTTGCATATCGTTGAAGGCATCGAACGGCTACCTGGCTGTAAAACCGCCTTGAGTTACTGCTGGACTAGAGAAAGGCGAGGTAGAAATGTCGTAAATAAATAAATAAATTTTTTTTGTCTTCTAGTTCTACTACAGAGGATAGCAATGGGATGCAGATAGTTGTGAAGATGTGGTCCATCCCAGCTTCTACAGCTCTTCTGTTTCAGTTCAAAATAACAGATAAGTGCCATTTATTTCCTTAGAAAAATGAATGTAGGAGAACCGCTTTGTGAGTCCATTACAAGCAGGACTTTATCTGACAGGATCTTCCTGTCTCTTGTTTTCTGACTTTCCACAAGATCCCTGACATCACTGCATTTCTCAGTAAACACAAGGACCGATATAGTCCCATGATAATAGCATTTACCTAAAATCTGGCATCAAGGAGATGTATACTGGTGATTTACATATTTGTGTAATTTCATCTGTGTACAACCCCCCCCCCCCCCCCCCCCATATCACACAAACCTTTCATGAAGTCACGTTTCGAGATTACATGGGCAACCTACATAAATATGATAAGGTCTACTGTCTTGAAGGAAAGCAAAACACAGAAAGCAGATTGGGAAGGACAATTGCAACTACAGTTCTCAGGAACCTTGTCATGGCACTTACCATGTTGTGGGGTTGATTCTAGGAGCTATAGTCACAATATCTAGCTAAGTTCTGTGTATAAGAATAGCAGACCAGCTGCCCCCCCAACAGAGGCCACAAGAACAGTAAGCTTGTCCCCCTTTTCCCCTCTGATGTGATGACATAAAGTAGTCAATTGGGACAGGCTGTACAAATCGCAAGAAAGGTCATCCAGGGATTGCCATGGTTTCTTGTGACCAACAGTATTCATAGCCTCAGCTTCTTACCAAACTAGATCATGTCAGTTACTGACAGAACAGTAGCAAAGATTTTGATGATTTATTAAATAAATAAAAGACAAGTTTTAAAATAGTTACAGAAAGCATCCTAACTAGGTACATTTTTGTGTCTTCCTGTTTTCTATAGCCTTTGTAGATCAGGATAAACACAATGAATTAATCATGAAAAGCAATTGCTATAGAATAGAAGTAAAGTACACAGGTTCTTGAAACAGCATCTCTGTCATTTCTGAGCGTTATTTATCATTGTCAGGCACTTGTCATTCACCTAAGTAGGTTTCTTTGATACCTTGAGATTCGGGAACCCAAACCAGCAGCAGTCCACCTGTTTGCTGCACTTGATTGGGAGGAGAAATTACTTCAGTTATTTGCACCATCTGGTGCCTGAATTTCAAGTGAACAAGAGCGGATGGGCACCTGGGGATTCTGATGCTTGAAATACTAGCAGGAAAAGAGAATCAGAAAAAGAAAACAAAGCCAAAGGATCTAAAAGTTTTCTTTAGCAAGATGGGAAAGAAAACAGAACCAGGAATAATGTTTGGATCCTAGAGGGCCCTCATTTGATCTGTTTCTTGTGCAATATATTTTGCACATGCTTGTAGCAGTGGTACGTAAAATTATTACAAAGTCAAAAACCAGGGAACTCATTTTGTTTTAACTGATTGATCATGTGTGAGATACAGGGTCCTTCTGTTTACTCATATGAAATGACTCAGATGCTAGTTTATTGTAATGCTTCCCCTGTGTAATATTTCTGAGCCTGCCTATTGGCCAGCATGGAGCAATACTCTGATATCTCACCAATTTTTGATCAACTGTGTGGGCTGACTATATGTTTTGGCTCCTCGATCAATGTGCTACTGCTACTGGGGCTTTCTTTCAATGCTTGAGATATTATAGTGGCCTGGTATCAAATTATATATGGTGGCAAGGCTAGACTACCTGTGTTCCAACAGGCTGAAAGCTTTCCTGGGGGGAAGCTCTCAAGAGTTGATAGATCTGAAAACAGTTGCTGTGTGGTTGAGTCACAGGTACCAACCTCTCAGTGAAGCAATTTCAAGCTGTAGCCATGCATTTAGGCTGTCCAGAATCTTGGGCAGAAAATAAAGTTTCCTGATTTAATTGTATCTGGTTTGATTACAATGATTTTCCAGAGCTCTCGGATGTTCCTGTAAACCTGGCAATTGATCAATACTCACTTCTGACCTTGTGTCTGGTTTGCCCTTTGATGTCCTGATTTTCCTGATGTCCTTGTCAGTGGTTTGTTCCATAGTTCCTGGTTCATAGACTTCTGAAGATTTCTGTCAACAATTCATTAATTCACCAAAGCGGATTCCCCTTCTAGCAAATTATTACAGTAATAGTAAAATATAATATATGCCATGCGCATATTACACTACATCAGGTATTACATGACTGCAATTTAATATCTTAAGACCGCATCTGTTAAAACTAAATTTATGTGTGGACACAAGATTCTGGTCCATCTGCTTTTGTTTTTAACAA
This sequence comes from Anolis sagrei, assembly GCF_037176765.1. Classification (NCBI taxonomy): domain Eukaryota; kingdom Metazoa; phylum Chordata; class Lepidosauria; order Squamata; family Anolidae; genus Anolis; species Anolis sagrei. The sequence continues at coordinate 294,377,148 of NC_090021.1, forward strand.
GGTGGTGAGATTTGCAGTTATAGCTAGGAACCTCTCACCATAGAAAGTAACCCTTATTGATTACAAGAGAAATGTTTGCTTAAAGGATTTTTGTGCTTGTCTGGCCAACTGCTGAGCAACAGTTTTCTGTTCAGAAGCTAAAAGCTTTAGTCTACATTTGTTTGACTAGACAACTGAAAATATTTTATCTCACTTTGAAGTAAAAAAGAGTGGGAAGCATTTCATGTTATTTGCAGTGAGTTGGAACCTCCTGTTTGAAATGATATTCCAGCAATTGGTTTTCTTCCTGGAACTAGGTCATAATTTTTCTGGCCTTGACAGAACTGGCACACTGTTTTCCAGAACTTATGTGCCAGCTTGAAGTATATTTTCAGTAACAGAGTTATCAGTGCAGAAAATGAGGGCCTGTAAGGAGATAAAGTTGATAAAGGTATGTAAGTACCATATGTATATTAAAAATTGCATTATCAGAACAAATAAGGAACAAAGGAATGGGTGGAGCTCACATTTTGTTTAAGCTGTTAAGTAGCACCTGAACTGGGCTTGCTGTTGTCTGTAGGCTTGGCCTGGCTATGACATTAACTAATCTGGTCATTTTTGACTAAGGAGAAGGGAGACTTATGAAATATCTTAAAATTAGAAGAGCTGGAATAGATCACAAACTCCCTCTAAAGTGCAACCCCCTGCCATAAGTCTAAAACTAAAAAGTTCCTGAAAAATGTTTGAAAATCTCCAAATAATGATAGTCTACCACCCTCCACAAATATATGTCCCTCTGTCAACAGTTCTAACAGTAAAGAAGTTCTTCCTAATGTTTAGATGGAACTTTTTTTCTTGTAATTTGAATCCATTAGTTTGCATTCTAGTCCCTGGAGCAGCAGAAAACAAGCTCGCTCCATCTTCTACCTGATATTCCTTCTGATATTTACAGATGGCTAAGGCTATCAAGTCTCCTCTCAGCCTTGTTTCCTTTAAGGTAAACAAACCAGTTTGCTAAGCTATTCCTCACAGACCTTTAATCATCTTAATAATAAAATGATATGCAAGCAACTCACAATTTCAATCCCTGATCCATGCAGCCCATAAATATGCCCTCTCATGCTTCTTATTCCCGTTCTTCATATACTTCTTATTCCTCAGAAGAAAAATGGGGGGAGGGTAGTGAAATATCAACAATTCTTTTCCAAAGTAGCACCATCTACAATAGGTTTTGGGAATAGAAAATGTTTGAGATACTATTGGGATAAAATTCTCATCATCCTCACTGTAACCCATGGTTATGGCATAATAGAAGTTGTACTGCAACAACATCTGGAGGACCACATGCTTCTCCTTCTTTGATCTAGAGTGACTGGGGGCTGATGAGCAACACTACAAGAAAAATAAAACACAGGGGTAGGGTGATGTTTAAATGATGCCTTTATTTTGTATTCTGCATATAGTTTTCGCTATGATGCCAATTTGGTGTAGTTATTTTAGAAATGGGATTTGTTTCATAAATGGTCCTTATGGTAATATTTTGAATAACTCTTCAGGATTTTGAAAGTGTACCTCACAACTTTTTCAGCTGATTTGATCTTGGTGTTTATTGTATATACTCTTTTAACACTTGCTTTTCTGAAGAGTTTATTGGCAGCATAAACATTCTGTCTTTGACAGAAAGAAGTTCTTATAGAGAGCTGAAGGTTAATCCCTCTTCTAAACATTTGCACTGGATTTAGAGCAGTAAACATTTTAGAAAATGCATTCATTTTCTTGACTTGATTGGGAAACCATTTGGCCTATGAGACTGGAAACTTGTATTATGGTGTTTGTTTTTATTTGAGCATAAGCTCTAGACCAGTAAAGGCACTGAAATGATTAAAGATAAGTTAAGATAGTTATTTTAAATTGATTTGTAGCAATTTTAAGGAGATTAGTGTGTCAGAGGGGACACTGAAGCAGAAAAAGAAATTAAAAGATGTCACATAATCTAGATTTTGTGTAGAAATGTGTTGTGGCCATCAGTTATCAGACATTTTTTCTATGTATTCAGTGATTGCATCATTAGTGATTAACTGCAATATAAAAAATAATTACCATTTTTAAAGCTCATGTTATTCAGTCCAGACATTTACTTGGGAATAAAATATTGTGGTAGCTGAGGCTTCAGGGAAATGTTGGCAGTGGAAAAACTAACCTACACCAGATGGCAGAGGCCAAAGAAATACTATAAAATATGGCTGCCATTCTTACAGTTCTCAGATGAGCAGGACCCCAAACACAGAAAACCTGTGAAAGTGGCAAACCTTTTCTTTTGCTTACATTTCCCTTTGCTACTTAGCAAACCTGAGAGGTATTGTATCATCACATATCAAGAAAATAATATGCCAGGCTGTTGGAACAGGTGGAAAATGCTTATTTGTAACAACACTCCACTCTCAAGGCAGAACAAAATACACTGCTGTGGACTAACATGGCTGCATTTGCTAATGTATGAGCTTGCAAGCCTGGTTTTTGCAGAGAACAGACATTGTCAACTACAAAATGGAAGATGGCCCTAATTTAACTCCTTTGCCATGAAATTGCTTACATTTCACACAGCATACACACTTGGTTATGGGAAATAATTAAGTAACTCACTAAGATGTGCCTGGCTGAAGATGTGAAACTTCTTACAAATATGAAGCTCTGGATATGTAATTCAATTTGGAGAAGAATATGCATCCATTCTTTTCCTAGGAACTAGAAAGAAGGAAGGGTGTTGACTGACTAGGGCCGTTGTCTACATTTACTGGAAAACTCCAGTTTAAAGTCCTCCAGAGTTGTTCTGGTGTAGCTCTGGGAGTCGTTTGGTCATTCACATAGCACACTGGGTCGAGGCTGCATTGAGGCTACCACTGCTGCCTTTGTCACCAATAAGCAGATGTTGATGGCAACATCACATTTCTGGTCATGTGGCTTGGCAGTGGAAGTGACCTCACCAGAAATGTGATGTCATCAGAAAACCTGTGTGAGAGGGCTGCTAGTTGGCAATGAGGCCAAAGTGGCCCCAATGCAGCTTCTACACCTATAACACTATGTGGACTCAGTCCCCTTAGAAGCTCTGAAGAACATCCCTGTGTTCTCTTAATGAGGGTTATCATTGGATTCAGCAGTGTGATGCACAGCTGGCCTATGTGTGATGTGGACTCACTGCAACAACTGAGCAGTGAGTCCACATTACTTTTGCGATGTAAGTATAAAAAAGCTAACATTTTCATAGATGATGCCTAAACCAAGACCACAGTAGTAGTTAAGATTAAAATAAATTAAATTAAACTTAAACTAGCCCACAGACTCCAAAGAAATCTTTTCTAATTCTACTTAAACAGAGGATTTTTCCATTCAAAGGCTGGTTGCAACCATTAAATTGTATTATTCCCATTCACCTTCATTTTATTCTTCCTTTTCTTTTTAAAAAATATGGTACAATTTTGGGTGTGAATGCAAAAGCCCCTTTTTATGATTAAAGTCAGCATTAGCATTTCATCTCTTATTGCTAGGCAACGTTCAGTGATGCAAATTCATCACTTCTGCATAGTGCAACTTTCAATTTCACCTCCAACAGTAAAAATGTAGCCTGCTACCCATTAGATGCCACTATGGTTGGATACCATCCCAGGAAAGATATGACTACTACTGGCAGAGGAAGAGTCACTGGCACTGGGCACAAGCTTTTTAAAAAAAATAAGTTTGGCAAATCACTAATTGTTAAAGGCAAACTCTTTAAAAGACACTTTTTAAGCATCTTTGGAATTTGTGAGTCTTGCTTTCTGGTTGCCTTTTAGATAGATTCTGTAGCTCTCTGTGAAGCAAACTTTCATACTTAGGAACAAAATTAAAACTGAGTAAATTCCTCAAATTCTTTTAATTTTTTTTTAAAAATCCACATTTCATATGCTTTTTTTTTAAACTAGCAAGCACAAGCCATTAGTGATTGTGCTAATTTAATAAGTTTTGGTTCACTTTGTAAGGATTTTGCGTTGTTACTTTTGTTGATTTAATTTAAATTGGTTATTTGGTTTATTATTATTGATGTATTATTAACATTGCTGTAAGCTGCTTCAAGTCCCCTTAGGGAGATGGGGAGGGGTATAAATAAAGTGTTATCATCATCATCATCAGGTGAGGAAGTGAATAAATATGCAACTCATATAGTTCTGAAAAAAACTGACAACTCAGTTTTGTTTCACAGCTGAACTTTGTAGTCCTTTTCATGTGGAAAAATACCTGCATCTTTGAGGGAAAAGATTAAAACAAATGTGTTTTCATTGTGTCTTACATAATTAAATGCATGCCTCAATAATAAGAATGACATGGTTCATAAGAACTGGGTTGGGGTTCTGGATAAACACTTCTACTAAGATATGATCTCTCTTAAGGTGCATCTTCACTGACAATTTAAGTCGAAGGAGAACCAAATCGACTTTGTGGCCATTACATGCTGCATGGAGCTGATGTGGCATAACATAAGCCAAGGCCGCTTAATGTGGCTTTAAACTGCATTACTCCAGAGCTTTCACAAAATTCCAGAGTAACCAGTGACTTTGGGCATGTGTGATCAATTGTGCTGTTTCCTATTTGGGAAGCAGTCATGGTTAATTACACTCCATTCCATTTTCCCTGGACATGGACAGCCTGGTGACAGGATGGCATCTACCTCGCCCCTCTTGATCATCCAATTGTGTTGTCCCCCACACACAAAAATGGTGTTCATTGCTCAGGGCTGAGTGTGATCAGGAAAAGGAAGTATTAGAGGGAAACGATTCCTCCTCTCCCCCTCCCTATTGCTTTGTCATGTTGCTCTTGATATCGTCACTCCAGTGCCATTTTCACTCCTGGTGGGCACCGCAAACAGATTGAGGGCAAGCTGAGGGCCACAAGTGAGCAGCACCAAAATCAGGTCTGCACTGATCACACTGTATAGCTGTCATCCAGCTGCTGTGAATCACCCTGAGTCCCCTTCGGGGTTGAAAGGGTGATATACAAATACCACAAATATATAAAATAAATGAATAATACATAAATAAATTTGGAGCTGCTCAGTTTAGCCTCTGAAACATCTGACTTGTGTTTTAAGTTTCCATAGGAAAACTATTAAGAGTCTACTGAACAGCTTACATCAAAAGATGGTTTGGTGTTAAAGTATTTCTCATAGTAAAAAAGTAGCAGAATGCAAACTTTTATGTTGTTTGCAAAATTGTGACTTTCTATTCTTTGTCATAAGGAATCACAAAAACAGAAACCAATTGTATTTCTTTGCCAACAAAATGGTTTCCTTCATTGTACCACCAATCCCTGTTTCTGTAAAGCTCCCTATATACTCTCAGAATCTGCTGCAAAACCTCTGGGAACAGATTTTTCAGGTGCAAAGTAGAGGCTGGACATCAGGGTGGGACAGAAATTCCCACTGGTTTAGTGGAAGTGTGGTAGGCAGCACTAAATTTAAGTCAGCAAAGATTGTGCTATCCAGTTAAGATTAAGTGTTTTCATATATGAGGCTTAAAGTACTTCTTTATGTGGTGACTGTAAAACCTACATCAACACAAATCTTCATTCAGAAATGTTCTTCTGCACAAACAACTCATTAGATGTTAACATAAATAGAACGACAGGGGCAATTTTAGGTCTCATGTAAAAATGTCCTCAGTAGATGTAACCCAAACCACATCCCATAAAATACACATGTATCTTTTTGTACAGGGGTTGAAAATATTCAAAATCAGCTCACTTAGAAGTAGCTTTCAGCAGAATTAGATTTTTAAAAAATTATCTTGTTTCCTATTAGTAAAACAGGAGAGTTTTAAAAAATAAGGTCACTGATAGCATAGTTGAGGTGATGTATTCAAAATAACACGAAGAATAATAACTGTAAAAGAATAAGCTTCAGAATTGTGTTCATTTTTAAGCCATTACTTGCCTATTTAGGCAATGCCTTTCCATGCTCAAGTGGATTTTTAAAGATATTTAAAGGGAAGATTTTTTTCTTGCATCCCAAATGAAAAAGATGTTTTCTTTTAGTGTGTGTGTATATATCTATATCTATATATAATATTTTGTGTGTGTGTATGTGTGTGTATGTTAAAGCATTATTGATTGAAAATGTTATTCACAAATATCTTGGAGGAAATTCATAATTTTGTCAATTATTTGAAGGATGCCAAGAAGCAAAGAATATTAATACTGAATCAGACTTTGCATGCATTTCCCCAATGCGCTGAAACAAAAGGCGTTTCTGTTTAAGAGTGTGAATGAGCCATGGCATGCACATGTTCTTTTAAGAAAGGCCAAGGGTGCAGTTCTATTTTCTTAGCTCTGCTTTCATATTTATGTGTCTCATTTCCAGCTCATTGCTGATGCCTCAGTTGCACTATCCATCAACACTTTTATCCTCCTTGTTCCTCAAAAAGAACATAAAATCCTTTTTTATGTGGTGGTAATATTATTGCAAATAAAAGCAAATACCAAAATCTTTATTAGTCTGCCAAAATAATAAACTATTTAATAAAAGCATGCTGTAAAAATAAGGTCATTTGCATCACTCAAATTTCTTGCAGGAAATACAGAGAATTATTGGTCAAAAAGAATAAAGTGACATCAAACCTTCCTGCCACTGATGTAATGCAAGTTCGAATGAGGGTTACAAATGTACTAGGATCTGCATGTTTGTTGCCTTTAAGTGTTTGTAACACTGGCTGCCCATTGAAGAAACAAAAAATCACTGCTGTGTTTTGTGTTGCAGTTCTCCAAGCAGGAAAAAGAGAGACTGCATTAGCTGTATTTATTCTATGTAATGAAACCACTGCTAAAGCTAAAACTGACCTCATAGTTACCTTCATTAGACATGATTGATTGTTCAGGGTTTTTTTTTTTTACATCATATATTAATTGTATTTGGCTTGGATTCCTGTCAAAACTTCAGTATCGTATTTTATTCATGGTCTCTCTCCCCTGTTCCTGCCATCACCTTCATTTGGGAAAATATTTTGGTTTTCATTTAAGAGATTAGTTACATGCTGAAGTTAGAAAAAAAATCTTACTTATAATTTAGAGTGTTTGAAATATTTGACTTTTGTAATACTACCATAATCTTTTATTTCTCTATTTCATCTGCCTCCGTCATTGAAGATTTCATCTCCACTTGCCAATCTATACTTAACATGCAAGAAATTTAAATTAGGAATAATAACATGTTGGCAAACAAAAATAAGGTTGGCGTTTATGAAAAATCAGTATCTGGCTCTAAAATCAAATAGATTTTTTTAAAAAATGTCTGAAGGAATTTCTATCGCAGGGGCTCTCAACCTTCCTAATGACGCAACCCCTTAATACAGTTCCTCATGTTGTGGTGACTCCCATCCACAAAATTATTTCCATTGCTACTTCATAACTGTAATTTTGCTACAGTTATGAATTGTAATGTAAATATCTGATATGCAGGATGTATGTTCATTCACGGGACCAAATTTGGCACAAATGCCCAATCCTCCCAAATTTGAATACTGGTAGGGTGGGGATTGATCTTGTCATTTGAGAGTTGTAGTTGCTGGGATTCATAGTTAACTTACAATCAAAGAGCATTCTAAACTCCACCAACAATGGAATTGAATCAAACTTCCCACAAAGAACCCCTATGACTAACAGAAAATACTGTGTTTTCTTATGGTTTTTGGCGACCCTTCTGACATCCCCTCATGACCTCCCCATCCCCCGGCGGTCCCAACCCCCAGGTTGAGGAAAAATTGTTCTATAGAGTAGCATGCTGTGATGAATTCCCTACCTGTTAGGCTAGGAAAGGCTCAGAAAATTAGGCCCAGGAAGTCCAGCAGCCATTTTAGAAGGGTGCCTGGGGGCATCCATCTTAGATTCTCATGTCCTGATGGGGGCGTGCTTAGGAGCAGCTTGGAGGGAAATGAGGGGAGTCTGTGATTGGCTGGGAGAGAGTGGGCGGAGCTTAACTTGAGAAAAGAAAAAAATACTTTAAGGGGACGTTTTGAAATCTGACAGCACAAATTGGGTCTGGGTGTCAGAGATGAAGGAGATTGAGTCTGGGTGTCAAAGAAGGAGGAAGATTAAGGTTTGGTGTGAAGAAGAGAAAGGTTAGGGAAGCCTGAAGTTGGTCAGTTAGCCAGCAGAGTTAGTGAGAAGATTTACAGCTATTGGGAATGATCCTTGGGGAGGTGAAATGACAGATCCAGGGTAAAAGGGACTGTCTGTGAGGAGTTTGGGATTGCTGGGCAGAGAGGAATCCTGTCAGTAATTTGTGGAGGGAGAGAGGAGTGTTAAGTGCAACTATGTTTTGAACCGTTTAAAGAAACCACACACTTTATTCAACATTCCAACAGCTAAGCTTAATGCCTGTTTTGTTCAAGTTCTCTCAAATAAACAACATTGTTATTTGTTCACAACATCTGCCTCACGTGTGCCTCTGTGTGAGAAGTTTTAAAGCAGTTTATTTATTTATTTGGTATTCTTGTATACCGCTAATATCTCAGCCTATACGGTGACTCATTGCAGTTTACTGAAGAAATCAAAGAAAAATGGTGGCAGCATATATTTTTAAAAAGTAATCTCTTCAGTGTTACCTCAGAGCATAAGCCTGAGTGTGAATCCAGCACATTCTAGCCTAAAGATATTCCAAGTAATCCAAGGTCTTAACATTACTTTTAATATGTGGTAGTAGCCAGTGTTATTTTGAAAGGTTTTTCAGCTTATTACAGCTTTTGAACTAAAGAAGCCACATTCCATTTAGAAGTGGTTGTCAGCTTGTGGTATTTATTACCAAATAAGTCCCCAATATTTTATAATTGGTGGCAAGCGCTGGATTTTATATAACAAAATAAGTCCCCTATCCTTTATACATGCCCTTGATGGTACAGTCCACTTCAGATATGGGTCTGAATCCACCATCAGTAGCCCCCTTTGAGAAGTGGCAGAATTTGTGGTTTACCCACAAAATATTAAGGCTGTGTCTTCACTTGAATGTTAAGGAAGGGGTGGTGGTAAATTAGCTCCATGGCCATTACATGATGCATGGTGTTGATTTGGCTCAATGTAGCCTTGACCTGCATTAACAAGTCACTGCATACTCCAGAGCTTTCCCAAACTCTATTGTAACCAGCTTCTTCAGGCATGTTTGGGAAACAGCACAGTTGATTACACAGCATCCCGCATCCTGCTTTCCCTGGGCTCAAGCAGTTTGGAGAGGAGGATGGCACATACCTTGCTCCCTTCGATCTTACCTTTGCAATGCCCACCGATCACTAAAATGGCAGTGAACACAACTCAGCAACTGGCGTGATGATATGCAGAGAACTGAGGAGATTGGAGGGGGAGGGAGAAGTCTGTGCAGTGCTTGTCAACAGGGAGGCAAGGTAAGCGAATGAGTTGAACCAAATTCAACTCCAAATTCCAAATTCAAATTCAAGGTAAGCGAATGAGTTGAACCAGTAGCACCATTCACCCATGCAATTGCCATCCAGCCACTAGACCACTGTTTCTCAAACTCTGCTCCTCCGGGTGTTTTGGACTTCAGCTCCCAGAAATCCCAGCCAGTTTACCAGCTGTTAGGAATTGTGAGAGCTGACGTCCAGAAAACCTGGAGGAGCAGAATTTGAGAAACACTGGGCTATAGTAAAAAAAACTTCATGGAAACCCACATGAGAAAGGCTAGTGCAAAAGAGCCTTTAACAGACATCAGCTGAACTTGGAAAGAGTTCTGGCAGTTCTTTTATAAGAGTGACAGCTTGCTCCTGAAGAAACTGATAAGAAAATATATTCATACTAGCTGTTAATGTTCTTGAGAATCTTGAAGTCTGTTCTTTGGCTGACACTGGATGTTTATTGTACTTTCTTTCTGTATCCTTTGCACTTGGCTTCTCCCGTGTTTCTAGTAGGACTACTGTCTATGTGAGGCTTCACTGGGACTGCTGCTACAGATGTCTGGAAGCTCCTGGGTGTTTAAATTCCTAAGTGATTGTTAACTTTCACAGGGAAAGACATCTATGTGGCCATTGGTCTTAAAAGATTCTGCAATATATCAATACCTCTGTTTTGAAGATCCATGAACAGCCATACTGAATTCTCCAACAAGCCATTTCCTGAAATTAAAATTCAGTTCTTCTTTTCTATGGAGTTTACCTCTTTATTGCCTCTATTCTTCAGCAGTTGCAAAGGGGGTTGCAATCTGACTAAGCACGTGTTCTATCCAATCAGTTTTTATAAAAGCATTTCAATATCTACTAGACCACTGTTAGATTATCATCTCAGTTCATTGACTACAACCCCTGCATTGAGATATTACTGTTAAGCAGTTTCCTTTCCTCTTGGTCCTGTAAAGAGCCAGGCTTGTAGGAAGCATTTATTGAAAAGGCAAAAGGACAATCACATGCTTGTTTTGAAGAGGAAATGTGCATCCAATAAAGTCTAAACACCTGCAGCCAAATCACACACCTGGGAATTCAGGCTCTTTGACACTGCTGATCTGCTGCCAATCTACTCTGCAGCAATTATGGTATCATAAGAGTCAACAAGAGTCAACCTGTCAGCCCAAGAAAAAGCATACTTATGCCAGAGGGTACCAAATTTTTTGCTTCCTACAGTTCTAGCTTTGTGGACACATTCTGAATGGAAAGCACAGTAAGCTGCTGTCTGAATGCATATATACCCAGGTCAACACCGTACAGTTCTGTTATGAGGCAGAGCTGTCATTGTGGTTGCAATCACACTGTTTGCACTGTAGACACAGCAATGGAAATGCATTTGAGTGTCAGCACAGTGATTGGAGGATGCATTCAAAATAAATGGGATACTTAAGAGCAAAAATATAGAATGACAGAAAATATTTTAGGAATGTTCGAAGTTTCATATTCCATCCTACCCCTCTTCAAGTGTTGGTACAAATGCATTTTTACATCTCTCATGCTAACTAGCACTACATTAATTTCATATAGGATGATGTGGAAATCTTTCATCAATGGTAAGTACAGTGCAAAAATTCTTACAGAATTATAAAATGGGAAGAGACCACAAGGGTCACCCAGTCCAACTCCGTGCCATGCAGGAACACACAATCAAAGCCACCCAGCTTTGCTATAAAAACCTCCAGAAGACTCCACCATGTTCCAAGGCAGCAGCATATTCCACTGCAGAATACCTCTTCCTAATATTTATAGAACCTTTTTCCTGTGATCTGAACCCAGTCCTAGAGCAGCAGAAAACAAACTCCCCTCTCCTCAATGTGACATCCTTTCAAATATTTAAGCATGGCTATCATTTCTCCTTCTTGGCCTTCTCGATATATCCAGGTCCTCATAGGGCTTGGTTTCCAAACCGTTTGGTCACCCTACTCTGGACATTTTCAAATTTGTCAAAATGTGATACTTGTGGTATCATGTTTATCACCAGAAAAAACCCCGACCGCATATAAACTAATTTGTCTCTCAGAAAGTTCTTAACAAAACCCAGTTCATATCTTGAGCAGAATCAGTTTCAGCAGCTAACCTGGACTACAGGTTTATATTTTCAGTGTAACTTCATGTAAAAGTACCAGATTAGAAAAACAGGATGCTAAGGAGAAGACTGTACTGACCTGTTAGCTTTTGACATGCAAAGATATGATATTCATTTTGCAAGGAGGTATTGAGAATCATGCTATTTTCTAAGTGTAGTTAGAAACGCTGTAATCTGAGAATAACTGTAACACAGTTCTTCTAGAATGCATAACCTGCTTGAGCCTTAGTCAGCAAACTGGCTTAAAGTAAATCTATTTCCTTCCCCTTTTCTTTCTGTTTAATGAAAAACCTCTGCTATACTTAAAAGTGATTTTTTTTGTGAGACAAATTCATTTTATGTTTTCCAGCCAAATTATAATTTTTCTTTCATTTGGCTTTTCTGTACAAGATGCTTTTAAGCAACTGTCCCAGTGGTTTCAGGCCCTATCACCTAATAATTGACCATGACAGGAGTTATATATCCAGAGCCAGCGGGAAGAATGAATTGTGTATGTCAGGCTCAATTACAAGGTGGAAGACCTAGCAACAAAAAAGACTGAACTGATTAAAGCTTGATGTTGACAAGAGAGCTGACATATCAGAGTTATTTTGAAAAGATGCCCTCTCAGATGCCTCGACAGTCAATATCCTGACCACTTTGTCTTGCCTTGTTGTTGTCCATCCAGCTGGCATGCCATATATTGTTCTGCTCAGTAATTCTTGGCAACAATTATGCTCCCTATCTCCAAGACAAACTTATGCAGGAATGGTAAGAAAAAGCCAATGTGTTATTCAGCTAGAAAATAACCAAATAATTGGGCTGGGAGGAAGGTACTGCAGCAATTGCAAAACCTTCTGGATTTTTTTTTTAAGTAAAAAGATAACCTTTGGGATGAAAGAATCAATTGAACTACAATTCTCATAATTTTATTCTTATAAAAGGCTAATCCAAATATTTTTCCACTATGGTGGACAAATAACTGCTAAGTGGTTCCCATCCCATCCATATTATAACACTGCTTTCCAAAAGCCATTCATTCTAACATACTCACTTTAAAATGTCAAATTGTCACACTACAGAGGATGCTTATTTTTTAGAATGTACAATTCAAAATTTAGTTAGTATCCACACTGCACACCTTTAGCAGTTTGCTATAGCGTCATCTTACTATTTCATCACACTAGAGAATGAATCCACTTTAAATCCGGTTTCTCCACCTGCAGAATTCTGGGGTTTGTAGTTAAGTGAGGCTGTTAAAGGCTCCTCTGGCATTTGTAATTTGGAAAAGGGCAATTGTTTGTTGAAATGCTCTAGTTCCCTAGAGAATTCTGAGGACTTCACCAAACTGCAAATCCCAAGATTCCATAGCACAGAGCCATGTCACTTAAAGTGGGATCAAACTGTTAGGATTAAATAGTGTGTATACACCCTTTTACAAAATAAATCATCAATATCTGCTTACACAGAGTCATTGGCCAAGATCCAACAATATACTTTGAGATCTAGTGCCAAAATAATCAGGATCTTCTTCCCGTCCCATTCCTCCTGAAGCCTTCCATGGTATTATATACATAAACACAAATATAGAATTGATAGGTTATTGGGGAAGTGCAGGAGGAATGTGCCTCCCCTCACTCAATTTATTCTTGCAGAAGTAGTGTCATCCAGCAGATTCTGGCCTTTGCCTCTCATGGCATAGTGCCTCCTTGTCCTAATATCTTGTCTGTAAATAAATATATGGATCAAGTGAATTAAAAGATTTTTTTATTTTAAAATGTTATGTATCATTGTATATGAGCATGTTATGACTATGGACTTTATCTCACCTTTCCCCTGTTTTATCTCAGTTTTTGCATGCTGGCAAAATGGAATCCCATGGAGGCCATCCCATGAGACTCCATCTTGCCAGTGTGCAAAGACTGAGAGAAAACTCCATTTTCAGAAGTTGGGTGTTCCCCATCTCCTGAATGAAGAAAGTGGCAGGAAATGGAGAAAAGACGGAAGATGATGAGGAAATGTCATGGGGTGGCTAGCCATCTCCGAAGACTGACTTTGCTGAGTTAAGATGGGTCACCACTCTTCAGGATGCTTTTCCCCGCTTCTCTCCTGCCTGTGGGATAAAGTCATATGACTAGCATCCAACAAAGCCCAGGAGTTATTAGAAAGCATTTTCTCTCACTGCTCTTTAGAAATTAAATAGCATTTTTTTTTGTGTAGAGCTGGAATTTTTTTTGTCTTCTTGTGAAATTGGTTTTGTCAGAACCTCATCTAGTTGTCCCTCCATTGTTGCACTAAACATGCCTTTATTTGGCTTCCTTGGTAGTAATTGGGTGGTTATGCTGATGTGTATTTATACTCTCTTGCTTATAGTATTCACCTTTGTTCTATTTTATCTCTTGCTCTAGAGCAGTTTATTCTTCACAAATATCCTTAATTCACTCAGGTGAATAATAAAAATGATATCAATGTTACATTTCTCCCACTAGCAGCATAGAATCAGATTTTCATGGAATGAAAGAGACAGGATGGCTTCATTATTGCTCCTGAATTTGAGTAGGAAAGCTGTCAGTCTCTAAGGAAGCATAATACATTCAAGTACACAAGTTCACAAAATGGCATCACTAGCAATGTAACAGGAACTACTGAACATGTGAATGTGTCTGATACTGAATCAGACCATTGGTCCACCTCCCAGTCTTGTCTCTTTTGACTGTCAGCAGTAATTCAAAGTTCAGGAGGTAACTCCTTCCTAGTCCTTTTACTCAAAATTGTTTAAAAAGAAATGCCAAGGACTGATAAATGTACCTTTGGCATGCAAAAAAAGTACTTTACCACAGAGCCATGAGTTCATCTCGTAAATTCCTAAAGTATCACTTTCCAAGTGATAAAAAGAGCCACGTGAATACTTTAACAATATGACATCTGATCTCCCAAGAAATGTCACCTTAAGTTAAGTTGTCCTATCTCATCCAGAAAGATGAATACCAAACTGCATATTTATTGCATTAATATACTGTTACAAAGACATTATCTGTAAGGAGATCTTTTGATTCATCCAGTTTCTTCCACTTTTCAAAATATAGCTGTAAGAGTGTATTGTTGAAGGTTTTAATGGCTGGCATCACTGGGTTGCTGTGAGTTTTCCTGGCTGTATGGCCATGTTCCAGAAGCATTCTCTCCTGACATTTTGCCCACATATATGGCAGGCAACCTCAGAGGTTATGAGGTCTGTAGGAAACTAGGCTAATGAGGTTTATATATCCGTGGAATGTCCAGGCTGGGAGAAAGAACTCTGTAAGGATGGCTCCCGTTTCTCAAGCAGTTAGAATCTTTTTATTCATGCAGAACTGGACTGATTTTAATCATACGGTAAAGTATTCAGAATGGTGTGCTCTGTTTATTTATTTATTTATTTATTTATTTATTTATTTATTATTTGAACTTATATGCCGCCACTCCCCTGGGGCTCGGAGCGGCTTACAAGAATGGCTAAAATCTAACAAATTTAAAAGCAATTTAAAACAATTTAAAAACAGCAATATCAAACATTAAAAACCTGTCAAAACAGGTATGTCTTACATGCCCTGCGGAAAGCTGGTAAGTCCCGCAAGGCACGGACTTCAGGTGGCAGAGTATTCCAGAGTGATGGTGCCACTGCTGTGAAGGCTCTGCGTCTGGTTGCTGTTAGACGCAAGGTTTTGACACTGGGAATTTCCAATAGATCTTGGTCCTCAGAACGGAGGGATCTCTGGGGTTGGTAGGGGGTGAGGCGGTCCCTCAGATACATCGACCCCAGACCATGCAAGGCCTTAAAGGTGAGTACCATCACTTTGAAAGTGATCCGGTGCTCAATTGGTAACCAGTGCAGCTGTAGTAAGATTGGTGTTATGTGGCATCTCATCGGAATTCCCGCAAGAAGCCGAGCAGCTGATTTTGTACCAACTTGAGCTTCCGGATCTCTGATACAGGAAGGCCAATATAGAGGGCATTACAGTAGTCCAATCTTGAGATGACTGTGGCCTGGATCACCGTAGCTAGGTCATCCCTGGACAGGTAGGGGGCCAGCCGTCTAGCCTGCCGCAGATGAAAGAAGGCGGTTCTGGTAACGGCGGATACCTGGGCCTCCATCGTCAGCAGAGGGTCCCAAAGGACTCCCAAACTCTTTACCAATGATGATGGGCGTAGCGCCTTGCCATCCAGGGTAGGCAGCTGGATATCCCCACTACCCGGTCGACCCAGCCATAGGATCTCCGTCTTTGCTGGATTCACCCTCAACCTGCAGGCATGCAACCATCCAGTAACGGCCTCGAGGCACTGATGGAAACAATCGGGTACAGAGTCCGGTCGGCCTTCCATCTTCAGCACCAGCTGAGTGTCATCAGTGTACTGGTAACACTCAAGCCCAAAACCTTGAACCAGCTGAGCAAGTGGTCGCATATAGATGTTAAACAACAGAGGGGAGAGAATGACCCCCTGAGGAACCCCACAAGACAGAGGGGACCTCTCAGAGACCAGGCCTCCCCTCTCCACTCGCTGTCCATGGTTGTGGAGAAAGGAGGACAGCCAATTTAAAGCTGTCCCCCTGATTCCAGCAACAGCAAGGCGGTGGGTCAAAAGATTGTGGTCAACTGTGTCAAATGCTGCTGTGAGATCTAATAGCAGAAGCAGCGCTGACCCGCCCTGGTCAAGCTGGCATCGAAGGTGATCCGTGATGGAGACCAGCACAGTCTCTGTCCCATGCCCCGCACGGAAGCCGGACTGGAAGGGATCTAGTCCGGCTGTGTCATCTAGGAATTGCTGCAACTGCTCCACTGCTGCCCTCTCAATCACCTTGCCCAGGAACAAGAGATTCGAAACTGGGTGGTAACTGGAGGGAACCGAAGGATCTAAGTCTGGTTTCTTCAGCAGGGGAAAGACCACCGCCTCTTTTAAACCCTCTGGAAAGTCTCCTTGCTCAAGGGAGCTGTTTATGATCTTCAACAGAGGGTCACGTAATCCCTCCAAGCAGGATTTCACCAACCAAGAGGGACACGGATCGAGGGAGCAAGTGGTCGGTCTAGCTGCAGCTATGAGCCTATCGAAAGCCTCTGTGTCCAGTGGGATGAACAGGTCAAGGGTGGGCCCAGCAAGTGGCCATGGAGTCTCAAGTTCTCTCACCGTATCCCGGCGAAGTAGCGAGATCTTGTCTGCCAAATAGCTCTGAAAAACCTCAGCTGAAGGGGCTTATCACCACTTTTTGGGATGGTAGGAACCGTCATTAGAGATCAAATTATTTTGAACAATTTTGCCGGGTGTGAGCTAGCAGACGCTATCAAAGAAGCATAATATACTCGCTTTGCCTCGGTGATAGCATGCTCATAGGACTCCCTAAATGCCTCATAAGCTGATCTCGATGCTCCGTCACGGAGTTCTTGCCACACGCCCTCCAGCCTTCTCTTTTCCCACTTCATCAGTCGAAGTTCCTCGGTGAACCAAGGAGACCGATTTCGGGGGGGTCTGAGAGGGCGTCTAGGGGCGATCTCGTCGAGTGCATTGGATAGCCTGATGTTCCATGTGTCCACCTGCACATCAATCGAGTCGCTGGCAGGCTCCAGATCCCTCAGAGCATTCCGGAACCTACTGGGTTCCATAAGTCTCCTTGGGCAAGCCCAAATTGGCTGGGCGCCCTTGCAGCGTGGGTAGGCATGCTCCAGCCAGACTCTCAGGGCACAGTGATCCGACCATGGAACCTCTATTGTGGAGGCTTGGATCACTTGAATTCCTGCGCTGAAAATCAAATCTAGCGTGTGTCCCGCCCGATGCGTGGGCCCAGTACTACAAAGCGAGAGTCCTAGTGTCTCCATGGTAGACGCTAGGTCCACAGCCACTAATGAACAAGAGTCTGCATCAGCGTAGACATTGAAATCTCCCAAGATGATAAGTCTGGGGAACCTCAAGGACCACTCCGACACAGTCTCAAGCATCTGGGATAGGCTGTCTGCGGCGCACGGTTCACCAGCAGAAAGGCGATACTCTCACAGGAATCCCACACTAGGCAAACACTTTCAATGCCAGAGATGCTCAGCACAGGAACTGCCCTAAGAGAAAAACCTTCTCGGGCGAGCATAGCCACTCCACCCCCACGCCTCCCAGTCCGCATCTGATGAGTGATTGCATAACCTGGAGATGTTATTTTAAAATCTATTTTTGAAATACGTGCTTTTAACAGAACAAAGGGTTAACAATGTAAACATCTGTAATAGTATATTTTAAATTTGTGTTTTTGTTTACATTTCATATTTAGATGCCTTGGCAGGAAAAGGACATCTAAGGTATAGTACCTACCTATATTGACCCATAGATAAGTCAGTCCAGAGCTTTTGATTTAATATTAGTTTAAAATTAGTTAACATGTTGAGTTAAATAGTTAAAATTTCTAGACTTGTATGTGAGTGCATATACAGTAATAAAGTAAATAAGCAACACAATTTACTCTAAGATGCAGGCATGTAGCATCTGACTCTAAGATGCAGGGGGGGCTTGAGGGGCTCTCTTTCATTCAGACTCAGCCCCCCCCCCCCCCAATCAAAATCCTGGCTACTGGCCTGCTAAGATGTATGTCTCATAGTTCCATAGCATTGTGACAATGTGTTGTCAAAGGCTTTCATGGCCAGAATCACTGGGTTGCTGTGAGTTTTCCGGTCTGTGTGACCATGTTCCAGAAGCATTCTCTCCTGACACGTTGCCCACATCTATGGCAGGCATCTTCAGAGGTTGTGAGGTCTGTTGGAAAATTTACTTACTTACTTAGGCGATCCCTTGTTATCTGAGTAGGATAGTCTTCCAAGATCAGTGTATCGGCAGTGGGTCCGTAGGTGACTGTGGAGCTCTATTATTGATCTTCATGTTCTCCCGCAGTGATGGCATCGGTTTCCAGGTGGAAGGCGGTCCCGGTCGGGGTTGGCTTGATGCGCCTTCCTCATGGCACATTTTTTTTCTTTTGCCCTCCATTCATGCCTCTTCAAATTCTACAGCACTGCTGGTCACAGCTGACCTCCAGCTGGAGCGCTCAAGGGCCAGGGCTTCCCAGTTCTCAGTGTCTATGGCAGGGTTTTTAATGTTGGCTTTGAACCCATCTTTAAATTTCTTTTCCTGCCCTTTAACATTCTGTTTTCCATTCTTGAGTTCTGAGTAGAGCAACTGCTTTGGGAGACGGTGGTCAGGCATCCGGACAACGTGGCCAGTCCAGCGGAGTTGCTGGCGGAGGACCATCACTTCAGTGCTGGTGGTCTTTGCTTCTTCCAGCACGCTGACATTTGTCTGCTTGTCTTCCCAAGAGGATTTTTCGGAGGCAATGCTGATGGAATCATACCAGGAGTTGCATGTGACGTCTATAGGTAGTCCTTGTCTTTCAGGCATATAGCAGGATTGGGAGGACAATAGCTTTATAAACAAGCTATTGTTTATATTGTTTATATTGGAAACTGGCCAAGTGGGATTTATATATCTGTGGAATGTCCAGGGTGGGAGAAAGAACTCTTGTCTGCTTTAGGCAAGTGTGAATCTTGCAATTGGCCACCTTGATTAGCATTGAATGGCATTGTGGGTGAAACGTCAGGAGAAAATGCTTCCAGAATATGGCCATACAGACCGGAAATCTCAGAGGAACCCATTGTAACAATGCTTGAAAATGATTAGTAGATTACAAGTAAATAATGTAGAAAGGATGTATCACAAAATCCACGCGAAATAGGAAAACTCTTTAAAATAAAATAAATAATAAACAACTATATTAAGCCTTATTATGAGCACTAACATTATTAGCATATTTCCAAGCAACAAAACCAACGTATTTGCAATTTTGTTGAAAATAATGTTGCTAAAGAAGAATGCATTGCACATATTAGTAACATGTATAATGAACACCTTCCAAAGTAACTAATTTTATGGACTCCTAAGTTTTTCTAAATATCACCACTGATTTATTTACAAGATTATTTGAAGGGTTTCCCTCTGTTTTTCCAATCATGTCAGTACAACATGTTTTACATATTGATCCCTGCTCACAGATTACCATAAATAAAAATTCATCTGTTGTATTACTTCAGTAACTCAAATATCTGTTTCTGAACAATTGTGTGGATGACTGAAGTTCAAATAACAACTCTGTTTGCATTTTAAAATGTTTTTAAAACAAGTGTCACCTTTTTATGGTGTTTCTGAGTGGGTGATTATTTCCCATCAGCAGACTTTACTAAGCATTTTATATCTGGAAGTTCCACATATCCCCTGGACTTAGTGCTTTAATTAAAAACAGGGTTGTATTGCTTATTTTTTTCACAGCAGCAACAGCAAGAAGTAACAGTCCTTCCATCTAGGTAATTACCAATTTTCACAGCACATAATCTGATTTGGATCATCCACTTTGTTTTAGAGACTTCAGAATTATGAGAATAATTCCAAAGACTCTCAGAAATATCACTGAAACTCAACTAAGTCAAACCCACATAGGACTGTTAGCATAGGGAAAATATGCATTTTGTTTTATTTTATTATATATCTCTATCTATCTATCTATCTATCTATCTATCTATCTATCTATCTATCTATCTATCTATAATGGGTTGCTGTGAGTTTTCCAAACATTATCTCCTGATATTTCACCCACATCTATGGCAGGCATCCTCAGAGGTTGAGGGCTCTGTTGGGAACCAGGCAAGTGGCATTTATATATCTGTGGAATGCCCAGGGTGGGAGAAAGAACTCTTGTCTGTTTGAGGTAAGTATGAATGTTACAATTGGCAGGCTTGATTAGCATTGAATGGGCTTGCAGCTTCAAAGCCTGGCTCCTTCCTGACTGGGGGGTCCTTTGTTAGATGGTGTTAGCTGGCCATGATTGTTTCGTGTCTGGAATTCATGGCCATTCAATGCTAATAAAGTTCACCAATTGCAACATTCATAGCAACCCAGTTATTCTGGCCATGAAAGCCTTCAACAACAAATACATATATATTCATATACTATTCTCACAATCCTGAACATTATATTTTTTTAAAATGCAAACACTTTCTCTATACCATCAGTTCTATGTGGGTTTGATTTAGCTGAGTTTAGGTGTGATTTTTGTGATCTCACTCAGAAATAAGTGAAGCATGACATGCTGTATTCAATTGAATGGCAATTAGGTACAGCTAAACAATGCTGCCATCTTTTACAATTTTTATCTGGAAGTAAATACCATTGAACCCAGTTCTACTTACTTTTGCGTAAAGAATTATTTTCCTGTTGGGCTATACAATTCTCTGAACACTTGCCTGGTAGTAAGGACAGTTGCCTTAGATAATGCTGTTTAAATACATGCAGTGTTGTTGTGCTTTAGAGAAGTGCAGTATTGTTGCTGGGAGGGTGTGTGTACCACACTGGATGACACCATCAGAGGGATGACACCAAAATAACTGACTATATAATTTTTGTAATATTATAGCAGAAAATTAATAATAATTTTATAGAATTCGTAACAGGATCAAGTATGTGTGTGTGTTAAAGAAAACTTTATACTGTTGATTATTATGTGCCGTTGATAATGTAGGTCAACTAGTACGTTGGACCACACCCGGTGTATGGTTTTTAGAATATAGCTCAACTTTTGCTCTGAAGAGCCTTTGCTCAGGCATTTTGCTCAACCATTTCTACGGTTCTCTCATTTGGATGAAGAAGCCTTATTCTGTATTGCTTACAAAGACTATGTAAGTTTGTTGCACTGTTTGTAACACTGCAAGTTTATGTTTTAACTCTGCGGATAAGAATAAAGTTTTTCTGTTTTGTTTTTCTCTTGCCTGGGTGCAATGTTACTGTGTCTTCTGCATTGGAAATGTCAGTGTTAGTGTACAGTCAGTCTTTATTGAGTCAACCTTCAGGAATGTATTAGACTGAAAAGAGTGTTAGTCTGTATGTAACAAAGAGGAGACTAAACTGTTTAAGCTATCAGCCAATAAGCAATGTACCTATATGCTAAATACATGAAGTTTGTAAGTAAAGTAACTATGTTACTTTTAACAAAGACTATTTATTTTTGGCCTCTTGATATAATGAGCTGGGTGTTTCTTGATATAATGAGCTAGCCTTGGGACTGATTTTCAGGAGAAAAGTATTTGTCTTATTTTGGTGGTAGATGCTGCTTGTTTCCCCCCATGTTTGTGGATTTTTGGTATCCTGACCTGTCTCCTGTACTCTTGGAACCTGGAACCTTGAATCTCTGGACTGCCTTTTGACTACGATATAGACAAGGGGTCTATATTGTGATTTAAAAGTAATATATTTTATGGGAGAATAGATTTTTTTGAGCAACTGAAATAACACTTCTGAAGATCTGCTATACATTTTGTGCATTGGCATATCTTTGTTCCTAACAGTTCAGAGAGACAACCAGGTATATTGGTCTAACAACTGAGAAGCCTAATTTGCCTTGCATCAATACTAGTGGATATTTACCGCCAAGGAGAAGATTAACTCAAATGAGTATTTAACACTTCTCAGGAAGATCATACTTATGATTTTTTCAAATGGTGTGAATGTCAAAAGCATGGGTCCTCAAACCTTTTAAAGAGAGGGCCAGGTCATGGTCCCTCAAACTGTTGGAGGGCCAGATTATAATTTGAAAAAAATAATGAATGAATTCCTATGCACACTGCACATATCTTATTTGTAGAGAAAAAAACACTTAAAACAATACAATAATTAAAATGAAGAACAATTTTAACAAATATAAATTTATTAGTATTTCAATGGGAAGTGTGGGCCTCCTTTTGGCTGATGAGATAGGATTGTTGTTGTTGTTGTGTGCTTTCAAGTTGTTACAGACTTAGGTTGACCCTGAGCGAGGGCCGGGTAAATGACCTTGGAGGGCCGCATCCGGCCCCCGGGCCATAGTTTGAGGACCCCTGGCCAAAGGGGTCACACTTCCAAAAGGCTATGGAGATTCCTGGTTTTTCAGAAGGTTATGATCTCCAAAAGGTCATGCCTTTTCCAAATGTTTCTCCTTTTGCTCTGGCTCAGCACTAAGGTTACCATATTATGCAAATCGAATATGTACCCTAATTTTGAGAAAGTAATTTAGCAAAAAAAGTGAGAATTAGATCTGAGTAAATAGAGATATACATGTACAGGGGTCCCTTGGCATCTATTGGGGTTTGATTCCAGAACCTCCTATGGATATCAAAATCTGTGGATGCTCAAGTCCTATTATATACTGTGGCATAGTGAAATGCTGACCCAGAATATGGCAAAATCCCCTTAAGATCTTGGAGTCCTGGAAGGTTTGCCATCTTTGAGATATGGAGGCTCAAGTCCTTTTCTATGCACAATAGTGCCCCTTATAGAACATGGCAAAATAAAAGCTTGCTTTGGGGATTTTTTTAAAGCATATATTGAATCCAGAGGTCCAGAATCTATGGACAGGGAAGGAATACTAAAATATAAAAATATACAATAGTAAAATAATGTATTCAGATTAAATATCATCTATATAAATAAAAATGTAATGTTCATTTGTTGGATTAACATAACTCAGAACCCATTAGACAAATTGACACCAAATTTGGACACAATGCACATATCAGGCCATCACTCATAAAAATAGCCATGTATAAATATGTGAGAGAAAGTCATAGGGAGGAGGGAGTAGGCTTGTTTTCTGCTGTCCTGGAGACCAGGACATGGAACAATGGCTTCAAACTACAAGAAAGGAGATTCCAGCTAAACATTAGGAAGAACTTCCTGACGGTCAGAGCCGTTCAGCAGTGGAACTCTCTGCTCTGGAGTATGGTGGAGGCTCCTTCTTTGGAAGCTTTTAAACAGAGGCTGGATGGCCATCTGTCAGGGGTGCTTTGAATGCAATATTCCTGCTTCTTGGCAGGGGGTTGGACTGGATGGCCCATGAGGTCTCTTCCAACTCTATGATTCTATGAAAAATACAGGGAAAGAGACTTAAAAAGCCCATTTTTTTAAAAAAAAATACATTACAACGCATGTGCAAAACCACATATATAAACAAAAACACACACACACACATATATGCATATACACAAATAATACACAAAACACATATACACACACAAAACACATATACTGGGCCACAGCAACACGTGGCAGGTGACGTAGAATTAATGCAGTTTGAGACCACATTAACTGCCAGTGCTCATAGGATCCTGGGATTTCTAGTTTGGTGAGACACCAGGACTCTTTGGCAGAGGAGGCTAAGGAACTTGTAAAACTACAACTCCCTTAATTCCATAGCATTGACCCAAGACAATTTAAGTGGTCCTAAACTGTATTAATTCGACAGTGTAGATGCACCCACTGTATATAAATATAAAGCCATGCCATACAAGACTCCAGATCAAATACAATATATATTGAAAAGCAAGCTGATCAAAAGAGATGTAAGCAAAGTATATACAAATAAAGGGAAGCAAAACACAAGCAAAGCCTAGCAGTCTCTCTCTTGCTACAGATTGCCTTCAAATCAGTCTTTGCGCAGCTGCCAGGCAAGCAGCACCCACGTGCGCTTTCACTTTGCCCTCAGTCCGGGCGGCCTCGTTGCCCTTTCTTAGGTGTCCAATTTTCTGCCTGAGGTTTAGCACGGTTATTTTCATGCAGCCGCGGGGCTTTGCCTGTTTTGTTCAGTAAGCATTGAAAGGAGCGACGAAATAAACACCAGAACCGAACGTAGCCAAGTGTTTTGTTTTGTTTTTTTACTAAGGCAGCTTTATAGACAGGCCCAGGGAGGAAGGCCCGCCTCCAGCAGCCACAAGCCGGGAAGCAACGTGGGTTGGGAGGAAACAGCTCCAGCATGAAAGTAGTGGCTTTGATCAGGTAACAGGACCCTCCTTGGACAACTTGCTTGTTTTCCAGGCTTTAAGGCAGTGTTTCTCAACCTTCCTAATGGCAAACCCCTTAATGCAGCTCCTCATGTTGTGGTGACCCCCAATCATAACATTAGAATCATAGAATTGGAAGAGACCTCCTGGGCCATCCAGTCCAACCCCCTGCCAAGAAGCAGGAAAATCGCATTCAAGGCACCCCCGAAAGATGGCCATCCAGCCATCCAGTTTAAAACCTTCCCATGAAGGAGCCTCCACCACACTCCGGGGCAGAGAGTTCCACTGCTGAACGGCTCTCACAGTCAGGAAGTTCTTCCTAATGTTTAGCTGGAATCTCCTTTCTTGTAGTTTGAAGCCATTGCTCCATGTCCTAGTCTCCAGTGTAGCAGAAAACAAGCCTACTCCCTCCTCCCTATGACTTTCTCTCACGTATTTATACATGGCTATCATGTCTCTTCTCAGCCTTCTCATCTTAAGGCTAAACATGCCCAACTCTTTAGGCCGCTCCTCATGGGGCTTGTTCTCCAGACCCTTGATCATTTTAGTCGCCCTCCCCTGGACACATTCCAGCTTGTCAACATCTCCGTTCAATTGTTATGCCCAGAATTGGACACAGTATTCCAGGTGTGGTCTAACCAAGGCAGAATAGAGGGGTAGCATGATTTCCCTGGATCTAGACACTATACTATTTGGAGAACAAGCCCTAAGAGGAGTGGCTTAAAGAGCTGGGCATGTTTAGCCTGAAGAAGAGAAGGATGAGAGGATATATGATAGCCATGTATAAATATGTGAGAGGAAGCCACAGGGAGGAGGGGGCAAGCTTGTTTACTGCTTCCATGGAGATTAGGACAAGGAACAATGGCTTCAAACTACAAGGAAGGAGATTCCATCTGAACATGAGGAAGAACTTCCTGACTGAGAGCTGTTCAGCAGTGGAACTCTCTGCCCCAGAGTGTGGTGGAGAATCCTTCTTTGGAAGCTTTTGAACAGAGCCTGCATGGCCATCTGATTTGAATGCAACATTCCTGCTTCTTGGCAGGGGGTTGGACTGGATGGCCAATGAGGTCTCTTCCAACTCTTTGATTCTATGATTCTATGATTCTATACTATTATTGCAGCCCAAAATCCCTTTGGCTTTTTTTGCCGCCTTATCATGTTGTCGGCTCATGTTTAACTTGTTGTCCACGAGGACTCCAAGATCTTTTTCACACGTACTGCTCTTGAGCCAGGTGTCCCCCATTCTGCATTTCATTTTTTTCTGCCTAAGTGGAGTATCTTGCATTTGTCAATGTTGAACTTCATTTGGTAATTTTGGCCCATCTCTCTAATCTGATAAGATCGGTTTGAATTTTGCTCCTGTCTTCCAAAGTATTGCCTATCCCTCCCAATTTTGTGTCGTCTGCAAACTTGATGATCATGCCTTCTAACCCTTGTTCTAAGTCATTAATAAAGATGTTGAACAGGACAGAACCCTGCTTATGGCACTCCGCTCGTCACTTCTTTCCAGGATGAAGAGGAAGCATTGCTATTTCATAACTGTAATTTTGCTACTGTTTTGAATCGTAATGTAAATATCTGATCTGCAGGATGTATTTTCATTCATTGGACCAAATTTGTCACTTATACCCATAATGCCCAAATTTGAATACTGGTGGGGTTGGGAAGGGATTGATTTTGTTATTTGGGAGTTGCAATTGCTGGGATTTATAGTTCACCTACAATCAAAGAGCATTCTGAACTCCACCAATGATAGAACCGAACCAAATTTGGCACACAGAACTCTTATGATCAACAGAAAATATTGGAAGGGTTTGGTGGGCATTGACCTTGAGTTTTGGAGTTGTAGTTGTATCAGAGGGGTTGCCAAAGACCAACAGAAAACACAGTATTTTCTGCTGGTAATTGGAGTTTTGTGTGGGAAGTTTGACCCAATTCTCTTGTTGGTGGGGTTCAGAATGCTCTTTGATTGTAGGTAAACCATTAATACCAGAAACTACAACTTCCAAATGTCAAGGTCTATTTTCCCCAAACTCCACCAGTGTTCACATTTAGGCAAACTGAGTTTTGTGCCAAGTTTGATCCAGGTTCCAAAACTCGAGGTCAACGCTCACCAAATGCTTCCAGTATTTTCTGTTGGTCATTGGAATTCTGTGTGCCAAGTTTGGTTCAATTCCATAATTGGTGGAATTCAGAATGCTCTTTGATTGTAGGTTAATTATAAATCCCAGCAACTACAACTCCCAAATGACAAAATCAATCTCCCCCCCTCCCCAACTGCACCTGTATTGAAATTTGGGTGTATCGGGTATTTGTGCAAAATTTGATCTAGTGAATAAAAATACATTCTGTACATCAGACATTCACATTATGATTCATAACAGTAGCAAAAGTACAGTTATGAAGTAGCAATGAAAATAATTTTGTGGTTGGGAGTCACCACAACATGAGGAACTGTATTAAGGGGTCGCGGCTTTAGGAAGGTTGAGAACCACTGCCCTATGCCTCGAAGGGGCTGTTTGGCACGAGCCTCCCTCCAGCCTTGCACGTTCTCCCTCATCTACACATGCGCAACATGCTGCCATGCACCAAGCACGCCTGCTCTCCCCTCCCCGCTTGGAGTCTCAGAAACAGCCCTCCCCTTGGCTGAGAGGCCAGCTGAGAGGTCGGCCAATCACAGCAGAGGAGGGCTTTTGGAGAGAGGATTCGCCATCTGTTTCCAAAAAGGAAGAGAACGACAGGCGGAGAGATCTTCAGCCTTCTCTGGCAAAGGGTTTCCTAAGACCATCAGAAATATATGTTTTCTAATGGTCTTTAGCGACCCCTCTGAAACCCCCTTGTGACCCCCCCATGGGTCCCAACCCCTAGGTTGAGAAACACTACTTTAAACAAAAAATACAAAAGTGTTGTTGGGGCTGTGCTGGGCTAGAATACCACAATGGCCATGATATGAAAAGGTGAGGTGCTTGTACAAGAAACCAGAACAATTTTTTCAAACTCTTGAGCTGTCAGTTTTCAATAAAGGTTTGGACATTGTCATCTTTCATTTAAAAGCCTTGTGTTTCCCAAACCACTGCTTCTTTCTTTCTTCTTCCATGAAAGAAGTCCATCAAAGGAGGTAAAGGCAGAATAGAGATATACCCCAGGCCTTTTCTACACTGCTGTATAAAATCCAGATGATCTGCTTTGAACTGGGTTATATTGCAGTATAGACTCATATAATCCAGTTCGAAGCAGATAATGTGGATTATCTGCTTTGATAATTAGATCAGGCATGGGCAATCTTTGCCCCTCCAGGTGTTTTGGATTGCAACTCCCACAATTCCTAACAGCTGATAGGCTGTTAGCAATTGTGGTAGTTGAAGTCCAAAACACCTGGAAGGCTGAAGTTTGTCCATGCCTGATCTAGATTATATGGCGGTGTAGAAGGGGCCTATATTAAGAAGCACCAGAGGCAGAAATAACAAGGGAAGAATACCAATAGTTTTGAAATAGAGGCATTTCCTATGCCACAAAACAGAAGAGCAACTTGATATGCTTCAGCAATTAATACAAGATTAGCAATGTGTATATTTGTTGTTGAAGGCTTTCATGGCTGGAATCAATGCGTTGCTGTGAGTTTTCCGGGCTGTATGTCCATGTTCCAGAAATATGCTCTCCTGATGTTTCGCCCACATCTGTGGCAGGCATCCTCAGAGGCTGTGTGGTCTGTTGGAAACTAGGCAAGTAAGATTTATATATCTGTGGAATATTCAGAGTGGGAGAAAGAACTCTTGTCTGCTTGAGGCAAGTGTGAATGTTGCAATTGATGCAAACGCTAATCAATGTGGTCAATTGCAACATTCACACTTGCGTCAAGCAGAGAAGAGTTATTTCTCCCACTCTGAATATTCCACAGATATATAAACCTCACTTGCCTAGTTTCCAGCAGACCTCACAACCTCTGAGGATGCCTGCCATAGATGTGGGTGAAACATCAGGAGAGAATGCTTCTGGAACATGGACATACAGCTTGGAAAACTCACAGCAATCCAATGTGTATATGGGAAACAAAGTACTAGGTTAAGTAAACTTCGCATAAGTAAACATAAACATGTTGAGCCTTTTGGGGATCACTTGCAACTTTCTTTCAAAATGTACCTAGGATTACTTTTTCTTTTACCATCCTCAACTTTTCTTTTGTTTTCCATTTTAGTTGCCAAAATTGTGAAGGAGACCATATATAAGGGTTTATTCCTCCATAAATGTGCATATTTCTGGATGATGCAGTTGTCTGAAGTTTCCTGTCCTATCTAGAGCATGTCAAGTCTGACCCCTCCCTAGAAGCCAACATGATTAAATTGAGATTGTTAGGCTTTGGACCAGGGTGTCAAAGATGTTTTCATCAAAGGCCAGCCTTATGGTTGCTTTCAAAGGACCATTGAATCTATGGATGAACACTCCGTGGATACAGAAGGCCAACTTTAATTTTTTACATATCATTCAGGCCTTTTTAGTTTTTACCTAATTTGGAACCCCAGTTATTCTTGAATGACAACCCCCATCACTTTTGATTATCCACCATGTGAACTGAAGATAACGGGGATTACAACCCAGCAGCACTTGTGGCTCTGAGGTTGGGGAAAGGTTAAAGGACATTTTAAACTCAGACATCATGTTCACTATCCTTGTGTCTAAATTCAAACCCCTCTCCTTACTAAACAGATCAACCGCAGCCTTCCTGCTGTTACTGTATCATGACTCCCCTCAGCTCTAGTCACTATGTCTAATGATGATGAATACAGGTGTTGTAGTCCAGCATCTGGAGGTCCACATGAAATTACATGGATTTGGCCCAGGGCCGTGACTTTTGCAAATGTTCTTTGGACATATCATGAGAAGACATGCCGCACTATGAAAGCCTTTTGAACCTATATTCATAGAATTGGCACACTTAACTTCACTTAACTTCATCTGAAGCAACATCTCTCTAGGCATTTTTCAGTCCTACAGTTCAATCTTTCTGTGGGAGGTAATTAATTTCAATAGGGTTTGTTATTATCTGTGGTTTCATATTTCCCTAATACAAGCATAGGCAAACTTTGGCCCCTAGAGTGTTTTGGACTTCAACTTCCACAATTCCTAACAGACGGTAAACTGGCTGGTTTTTCTGGAAGTTGAAGTACAAATACCTGGAGGGCTGAAGTTTGCCCATATCTGCCCTAATAAGTCTGGGAACATATCACTGGCAGATATGGGGGTCATACTATAATGCTTGATAGGTAGCAGGAAAAGAGGAAGACCTCATTTTAGATGGATAGACTTGAATCAAGGAAGCCATGTTCTTGTGTCTGCAAGATCTGAGCAGGGCTGTTCATAGGAAGAACTGGAAGTCTCACATTCATAGGATGGTCATAAGTCAGAGTCAACTTGACAGAAGTTAACAAACTTGGTAACTATCCTTTCAAACAATCAGGTCTAAACTTGTGACCTGTCCCTTCAAATTCAGGAGAACTAACATAGTTTTAAGTATACTACTTTTGTTCTCTTATTTTGCTTTTTGCACTTTGTATGTGCTTACTTCTCTTTAAAGAGCGCAGTCATATTAATGCTCTGAGAAGGAATCGCAAATTGAACATTTTCTTTTTTTAAAGCTAGGAGTATTATCTGTAAAGAACCGAGCATTTGTGCATTGGTATTTAGTAGCTTTCATAGTCTAATGTCCTTACCAGTAAAATTGTCTCTGATGGCAGTCTTGCACCCACACAACATTGTTTTGCATTTGAGTTTAACCCCATGAGAAGTCACTGAAAATGGGGGGTGTAACATTAAGTGCTTTTCAGGCTTGTTGCTTTGATTGCAGAAAACTATCTTATGCTCAAGGTTTGTTTTTAATAATTGCACTCAGGCAGAATGGCATAACGTTAGTTCTATATATATATATATATATATATATATATATCCTAGGATTGCAAAACCTCAGAAATTTTTTACTCTTCAATATATAATAGACTTTTAAAAAAGTCAACCCACCTTTCTTGTTCTGTGAATTGTTTGTTACAGTAGCAATTACAGATCTCAAAAGACATTATGATGGCTAAACGCAAACTTTCTGTTTGTAGGCAAATGCAAACCTGTGACCTGTATGAATGTAATGCATAATAATCTTGGGGAAAATTATTAGTATTAGGAAGCCACCCTCTGCAACAAACATCCTCTACCTGGGAAACATCCATCATGATCCAAAACACCATGATATACTTTCTTCCAATGAACTCTCTATCATTTCCTATTTTATTCCCTGTGGAAAATAATTATGCAGACATAAAAAGACTTTTGTGACATTAGAGATAATGGGGCAGCCCCTACATGTGTGAAACCCCATCTTCCCATGAGGTGCTTGTACCTAGGCAATAGATGTAGCACATAAGTGTTACATTTAAATGACAAGCATGATATTTTTCAGTTTCTTAAGCATTTTTAAAGTGGCCGTTTAAACAAATAAAATGTATAAACATTTTTATATCTGTATATCAGTATGATTACATGGTTGTTTTTAGAAGAAAGTATGTTTAGTTTTTGAATTAATTGAACATACACTATTTTTTCTAGTGGTGGAAAAGACAGCTGTTACAATATGATGCAGTGTGTTGCTGCTGGGCATCAGATTGTTGCCTTGGCCAATTTAAGACCTCCTGAAAATAAAGGTGAGAATTCAAACTTTTTATATGGCAAAACCCTGACCATTTTGCTTGGGAATTATGTTTTTAGCATATTTTCACATTACAACACACCCTTGGCAAGATTTTTAGAATGCAGTTTGTTGTGATGGGTAAACCTGCCTCTACTAACAAGTCATCAGTTGTTACTAGGCATGGTTAGGTTCGGTCAGAACATTCGTAAATCGAATTAAATATGGATCAAATTCCTTTTTGAAGCGATTTCTGAACCCGAAGTATCCTTGCCCTTGCGAAGCCACTATCGCCATCTTTGTTCTGACTCAGGAAGTGAATCAGAAGTGACTCAGTGTTTGGAGGCAAGCAGCAGCTTGCATGCTGGGATGCTTGCCTCCAGCCAATGAGGGGAAACCATGTGGGGAGGAGTGTGGTTTCGGCACGGCAGCCATTGCACTTTAAAAAGGGCTGCGCATGCCTCGTGGGCTCACTGCGAGCCCAAGAAGCGAACACGGAGGGAGCTTGGGTGGAAAAGGTGCCATTTCTTGGGAAGGGAACAACAGGGTTAGGGAAGAGAACAAAAAATTTTTGGAAGGGAACAACAGGGGAGAACGGCTGTTAGCAGGCCTGTTGCCTGCGAGGCTTTTTTTGGCTTTCCGCTTGTGTGTGGGGAAGGAAGAAGTGCAGGGTAGCACACAAGGGCAGCTGGGACAAGTGTTCTCTTGCCTGCCACTGCCAATTTCCTTTTTAGAAGCAGTGATTTTAACTTTGACTACCCTTCCTTTGACTTTGGGTTAGACTTAATACTTTGGGATATCAGAAATCCCCTTGTCTCCTAATATGCTCCTTGCACAAGCAGTCAGATTACTAGATTCAGATTATTAGATTATTGAAATTACTTTAAAAATTGTCTGAAACCCATGGATCACCTAAACATGTTGAAATTTAGTATGCTGACAGAGGAGGATGTTTTCTACCACAGTGGCAACTTTTGTCAGTAGTGGTCTAAAAATGAGGGAGAGGGAATCCTCAGAAGTTTTCCCTGTTCCGTTTGCAGATTTTCGCGTATTGTGCAATCACGCCCGCCATTGACAAAGCAATTCAGAAATTTCAAAAATTATGGAAAAATCCGAATATTTTTTTTTTGGGGGGGGGGGGGGAATTCGGAAATTATTTCCGAACCGAATTGTCAGTGCCCCCTACATCCGAAACGAGCTTTGAACCATTTTTTTCTTTGATCAAACAAGCCTAGTTGTTACCCAAGATTGGAATTTTCTGTATATTGTCATTTTTGTTGTTGCTGCTTAATGTTTTCACTTGTCTTAGGTTTCCTCAAGTGTGCACCAAGTTGTACTTTTAGTGCAAGGATCTAGCTTCAGCATGAACCAGTAATTCAATGTAATTGTATGCATTTGTTTTGTAAAAAGATGTTTAGTAATGATATTTCATAAGCATCTTATTGAATTGGTCCATTCTCTGTAAAGATATTGACTTAAAACGTTGAGATCCAAACATGAGAAACATCTAACAAAGACTAGGTATTAAGCATTGGTTTTCTGAACTGTAAGACAGCTTCATATGAATTCAAGAACATATGTCATTCCAGTCTCTGAAACATACAACCTGTGTTTCTAATATGTGTTTCTTTGTTGGGAATTCTTCAGATGTTTGTTTAAGATGTGGGTCATGACTACTTTTAATCTGAGCTCAGACGTTATGTGTTAAAAGTAATAGTGTTTCTCTTCATGTATTTCTTTCTGGGAGTAATAAGATACATTGTAGCTAATTCTTAACTAATGTTGGCATTATAAAATATTACATTGTATCAATAAATACAAAACCTTGTAGAAGTAATTGTCATCTTTGGACTTCTCCACATTCTGATGTGTTGTAACTTGGAATTGAAATGGAGTTAATTGGCATTGTTACCCTGTGAAATACACAAGGTATCATCACTAAAGGGGCAAAAAAACTTTTATTTTGGCCAGGAGGTTACGTCAACAACAACAACAACAACAACTTGGCTGATTTGAAGAATAAGATCTTTTAAAAATAAATATTTAGACTCAGTGTGCATCTACACAGTAGAATTAATGTAGTTTGACACTACGTTAACTGTCTTGGCTCAGTTCTATGGAATCTTGGGATCTGTAGTTTTGTTAGCACCAGCCCTTTCTGGAGACTGAAGACTTAGTAATATTGCAACTCCCATGATTCCATACCATTGAGCCATGTCATTTAGAGTGGTGTCAGACTGCATTAATTCTATAGTGCAGATACATCTTTAGGGCACATCTACACTGACATTGAAATATAACTTGGAACCATTTTGGGATAAACTGGTTTAACTATCTGGATAATTAGATTGACAAATATGGAACTGATTTGAGGTCATAAAGGTGATTATATTTACCATGGAACCTGGCTTCAGTGGTGGGTGTCAGCAATGCACTTCACATTATGTGGAGCTGATTTTGCTCTGGGATTTGGGATATATTGGGTTCTGCTGCTGCACATAAGAGGGCTTCACTCAGATGTTTCCCTAATATGCTGTATACCCTTTAATCTGCACAACAGCACAGATTGGTGGTGTGTGTTTTGTGGCCACTGCAGTTGCAATTTTCCTTGAAGCTGCATTATAGTGTCAGTGTAGATGGGCCCATCATCTCTCTTTTAACCCAACTAGAATATACCCAATCTCACAATATTAATAGGATTTATATGAGAGCTTACTTACTACTTTGCATCTGAGCAGGAGAATTCATGTAGAAACTAGCAATTGGGTTTAGCGTCAGGTATTTTTCTTACATCACATGCTGGCCATTGTGCCACTATAATTATAAAAGTCCCAATGTCTATTGAGGTCACTGGAATAATATGAGAAGCAACTCGCAAAATATTTGGTACTTGTTAAGATGCTGGGATACGTCATCCAGATATTTGTATACATATGTGTGTGCATAAAAAGAGATACTGTAAGTTTAAGTCAATTGGAATGGTTTATATGAATTAGGTAATTGTACTTTTCTATATGTTTCAGAGAACACAGATGAGCTGGACAGTTATATGTATCAAACTGTAGGTCACCATGCTATAGACCTGTATGCTGAAGCAATGGGTTTGCCTCTTTATCGATATACTATTAAGGGCACCAGTAAGGACACTGGGAGAATATATACCAAGTGCGAAGGGGATGAAGTTGAAGACCTTTATCAGCTTCTCAAACTTGTTAAGGTATGTAATGTGGCAAGTCCAGTTTTAAATGTTCAAAAGAAGGAAGGGTTAAATATACTCAGGCCAAGGACTTGAAATCTGCCTGTAGTCACTAGTCTCTTGTATTCACCTATATTTTTTGCATTGTATCCTGTTTCCCACTGAAAATAAACTTAGATGAAATGGGTCTTAATTTATTGCTTATTCTGCACTTTATTGTTGCTTTCCGACTTCAGGCTAAAGACCCCATTATAGTAGTAAAAACTGATTTATGCTAAGAAGTACAAAAGATATACATAAG
This sequence comes from Anolis sagrei, assembly GCF_037176765.1. Lineage (NCBI taxonomy): Eukaryota > Metazoa > Chordata > Lepidosauria > Squamata > Anolidae > Anolis > Anolis sagrei. The sequence goes on from NC_090021.1 coordinate 294,411,686, forward strand.
AAGAATAGTATTCTCCTTATGATTCAATGTCTGCCAGGTTTTACATTGCTGATATATTATGTTTTACTTCCAATTTCTTATGTTTTGTCTCTTTTGTTTCTGTACTTAACTGTAGGGAGCACGTATTCTCCATGAAGGAGCCCATGAATTTTAAAAGAAATCAAAGAGGACAGAATTTATTATTTATATTATGTTCTTTCCTGAAAGCATTACAAGTACTTTTTCAATTGCAGTTTTGTTGCTGGTGAGATCCTGGATTGTGATTGATCGTTTCACCTAGATTTTTTATTTTATGGTAGCTAGTCCTTCGAAAAAGTGAATATATTGGTGTAGTTCAAATGTTGAATATAATCGTTGTCATGAATAAGTTGCAGATAGCCTTGGACATTCACTTTCCATACTCTGGTTTCTGGGAGGAGGAACAGAGAGATGTTTGTTTCCATTTTAAACTAAAAATATGTATTACATGGAAACTTGAACAAATAGCAATATTTACTATGATCAGTTGAAACAAGCTAGTTTCAAACTGGCTTTAACAACTAACCATAATTAGAATTAACCACACCAAGGTTCAGACATAATGCTTGAAATTGGAAGTAAAGCATCTCATCTCTTTACCAATACAGAAGAGTCTCGCTTATCCAACCTTCGCTCATCCAACATTCTGTATTATCCAATGCAGTCTGCCACCTGCCCGGATCCACAGCTGTTTCAATACATTGCAATGTTTTGATGCTAAATTCGTAAATACAGTAATTACTATATAACTTACGATGTATTGAAGTGCTTTTTCTATCAATTTGTTGTAAAACATGATGTTTTGGTGCTTAATTTGTAAAATCATAACGTAATTTGACATTAAATAGGCTTTTCCTTAATTCCTCCTTATTATCCAACATTTTCACTTATCCAGCATTCTGCTGGCCTGTTTATGTTGGATAAACAAGACTCTATTGGACATCTTTGAAAGAATGAACAGGGGAAAGTACCTGATCTCAAAATTTGAACACATAAATCTTTGGTCAGCATTGCTTTCTAATTGTGTTCATCTGTAGTTCCATCTTTTATCTTTTGTATTGACAGAGCTTCTATAACACAGCTTTCCAGACATTTTATGTTGGTGACACTGCTTTTAAACAAGCATCTTTTCGCGACACAGGAATACAGATTTGCTAGCAAACATGTGATTTAACCAACCCCTTATAAGATATGCAGACACATACATAAATCATAATTGCAAAATGTCAGAATATACTGTATGATTTACTGCTTGTTTCACATAGACTCAGAGGTTTCTCATTATGATCATGCAATACACCTACACGCTGAAGCTAACATGTTAACATGTCATGACACACAGTTTCAAAAGCTCTGTCCTATAAGAATGGGATTTCCCTTATACTTCAGTGTAGATAGCATCTTTCAATGTGCATATCTTACTCTCTCTTTTTCTGCATCTTCTGAAGTGAATGAGAAAATCAAGGGAAGCAGAAAATTCTATGTAGTTAGCTGAGTGCTCCTGGGTACAAAGAATCACTGAATCTGCAGGGTTGGCAGAGATATGGCAGTTTATGCTGTGATTTACTCTTTTGGGGAGGAAATGAAAATTCTGACACATAAGAAAAAAAATTAAAATAGTTGTATGCATCCTGTGGTTTAAAAACTAGGTTTCATTAGAATCGGAATCATGATTTTCAGTTCTGAAAACATGATTGTTACTGTAGTAGGTAGTTAGGCAGTCTAATTATAGACAAGGCTGTTGTTTTATGTTTGTATTGCTTTATTGTCATGTTTTGTGTTACTGTTCGTGACACAGTGTAAACCTGTATTTCTTCCACTTGTACTATTGTATTAGCTAAGGGAGGATGAATTTCAAGTAGGATGCTCCTTGCAGAGAAATTGTATGGGTTTTTTTTTGTTGAAAACCATCTCCATCGCTCAGAATATAATAATCCTTATGTTGTTTCTAAACTTGGATTTCCTTTATAGAACAATGGCACATTTGAGCTGCACCCAGCTTTAGAGAAATCTGTGAAGAGTCTCAGAAGAATATTTTTAGATTTCACACATGCTTTAGGAAATATACTGTTGGTATTTAAACATCTAGAACAAAAACAAGAGCTCAAAACGTTCATTCAATTCTTGCTTAATTCTGATTATCACCCAGATTTCAGGGAACTAATAGGAGTTTTGCTATTTTCCAATTTGTTTTGAAATACTTTTATGGTGGCAATTCAAAACCTTAGTCATGGGATCAATGCTGATAGTTCTGCAAGTATAATTCATAATTTGGGGCATAGGAAGCATCACAGGTAAGGAGTTTTCTACTGTGCTTATAGATACCTTATAGATACCTGGTTGAGGGTTAGTAGCACACGAAACACTGGGCTTCATACCGTACTATGTATCTTTCATGTCTGAGAGAGAAGAAATTATGCACAGATAATAGGCTTGGGCACTTGATTCAATTTCCTTTATCTGTTCTGAACTATCTTTCCTGGCTGCCTACTAATATGATGATGATGATGATGATGATGATGATGATGATGATGATAGTAGTAGTAATAATAATAATAATAATAATAATAATATTTATTTATACCCCGCCTCCATCTCCCCAACAAGGAATTGGTGCGGCTTACGTCAGGCCAAGCCCAACAGTGTATTACAATAAAATAGAAACCAAAGCAAAAAGCAAACAACACAATAAGATTAATAAAACATAAGAATACAGTAAACAATGTAAAAATACAATGAAAAATCATTCACAATCACAGTGACAATGAGCGGGCCACATGTACAAGATAAAATGCTAAAAACTCAGGGTAAGATAAGAGTGGAACAGATTATTTGTGAGGGAGAGGCTCTTAAAAAACGGGGTCGTAAAACAGGTTTTCAAACAGACAGGGGGAAGTGTACTATAGGGACAAACATTGAGGGGGAGCAACAAAGAATAGTTGTATGGTTACTCTCCAAAAAGCACAACACCCAAGATGCTGTGATACCAATAAAGTGGAACACATACAAGTGACGCTACATGTGAGATTAGGAAAATTCACATCCTTTGGCCTGAGTCTTATGAGAAGGTCTCTCTGTAAGTAGACGAGGACTTCAAAGTACTGTATTGAAGCTGTCAGTAAGTAGTGTACTCCAAGCACCAAGAGTGCAGTCTGTCCTCTATTTTTTCCAATAAGCAGGCTGGGATTGTTTGTGCCGTTCAATGCCCTTTTAGGTCATGTGGAATAATAATGAGGTCTGTCCACTGCTCCATGTTCATTGTTATGTAGCTTAGGAAAACCCTGTTTCTGCAAAGGAGCTCCATTGTTGACAGGTTGGAAACGGGTTCACTATAGATAGCATGTTCAAAGATCTTTATGAAGCCTAAGAAAAGTGGCGAGAATTTCACATTCTTCTTTAGAGATCACATTTTTAGATCTTCTGTGATCAGAAGTCCAAGAAATGTTCCACTGTTAGTTTTATGTTCAGTAATTGGGTGCATGTATCTATATTACTTAATTGCCTGACCAGTAATCAGTCCAGTAATGTACTTGATATGACAATTTTTGTTGGCTTATTTTCAGTAATTGGATGAGTATAGAGATGGTATTAATTAATTGGCTGTCCAGTTTGGATCTAGTTGGCAACCGTGTTTTCATTGCTATTGAAATCTTTGTTTATCGTGGCTCTGGCATCTGTCCATCTGCAGATCCATTGTAGAATCAGGTTCAGTGTGATATGTAGACATGATTCTTTGAATACTTGTTCAGATTTCTTCCCTTCTGGCACAATATTTCTTAGGTTCCGGCTATAAAAAGTAAAAAGAGAATGGGTTATTGATCGACTTAATTAAATGATTAGTGACAGGACAAACTTTCTTTTCATTTTTCCTTCAGACAGCATGGACTGAATACTTTGCTATTATCCAGAGAATAACAGTCAGTTATGACACAAATTAATGCTAATGTTAAATCTTGACAACTTCAGCTTTGGAAGTTTATGCACGATATTTATAACTATAGTTGAAAGAGATGTTATCAAGTTGTCTTGGACTAAATAAGTGAGGTGTTTTTTTGTTCTGAGCAGATATTAATTTCACTGCAAGAAAATTTAAAGATATAAATATATGGAATCAATTGCATTAATGATAGACATTCTGTAACCATGCTTTTACAGCCACATTCATTTTAAAAATCTTAGTTCTAAAATTGCACTTGAAAACTTGCATATGTCAATAAATAATTGGGTAATTTATAGGAGGAAAGAACATAAAGGAAGTCATCATATCAGGTTATTATTTTCTTAGAAAAATGAAGAAGGCCCTGATCCAATTTTCTTATGGTCAAAGTTGCACATAATTGGTTGTCTAGAGTAGATGTCTATTCTGTTTATATACAAAATGTACACCCAGCCCCTTTCTATAACCACTGCATTCCAGATGTATTTTTGCATTTGGACTGGCTTCTCATAGATTCAAAAATTTGGAAGTTTCTTCAAAAGTGATCTAGTACCGTCCCTTGCTGGTTCATAATATCCACAGCTACAGCATTTATGATTGGTTGCTATCCATCTTTGTTTCAAACTCCTAGTGCAATCTATCTATGCCCCTTTTAATTAGCACATACTGACTTGTACACTGGGAGTAACTATGTATGCATAAGTGTGATTTATGCTTTCTTGAATAGATAGCATACAAAGGGATTTTCACTTGCCCTTACACTGTGTCCTAAACCTCTTATGTTGGGTAACTTTTAAGACTTAAGTAGTGGTAGTGGTAGGTGAGGGGATTCACACCATATATATCTGCCTGCTCTGAGGTCCTTGGGTTAGAAAGAGATAGGTTCACTCCATTAGAGAGCAAACCCACCAGGCTGAGATCATTACCCTTCTCTAGAGTCTGAATTGTCTCCTCAGTCACTCCGTTCCCCACCAGTGAGTGACAATGGCAAAACTTCAACATACCTTCTAGAAAACAGTTACTCAAGTATGGTCCTCTGGGGCAGTAATGATCATATCTTCCTAAACGATGATTTAGTATGCAACCTGGAAAGGTTACTTTTGTGGTCTACAGCTCTCATAATGGAAGATTCTGGGGTTGCAACCAAAATGGTAATGTTTTCAAGGTCTAGGTTACCAAGAGGAAGAACGACTTGGCCATTTCTTTCTTTCTTTCTTTCTTTCTTTCTTTCTTTCTTTCTTTTTTACATACTGATTCTGTTTACTGGGTTACTGTAGGTTTTTCGGGCTATATAGCCATGTTCTAGAAAACATGGCCATATAGAACATGGCCATATAGCCCGAAAAACCTACAACAACCTAGTGATTCCAGCCATGAAAGCCTTCGACAATACATTGATCCTGTTTAGTTTAAACTATTATTTCTGATATGTCCAAAATAGGGATATTTTTTAAAATTCTGATTCTCTTATTTTGTCACTTCAGTCATAGAGTTGGTCTGTCTTTGAAGGAGCAAAAAATTGTAATACTGAAAAACATTACATGTTTCTTAGAAAGTAATGATTTTAGATAGCTTAGACTTGTTTTTTGAGTTATATAGTTCTTATTGACCTGTGTGTAATCACCAGACATTAGGAATCAGTGAAGAGAATCTTTTGTAATGACTATACTCCTAAAAAAGACATCTTGTGCTTTGATTTTTCTTTTTGCTGAAAAAGAGTTTTCTGAAGCTTGAAACGTTTATTTATTCAACTTGTATAACTTATCAACCACTCTTCAATTAAACTTCTAGGACAGGCATCATAATGTAAGATACTGACATAGCAAAAACCTAACCAATCCATGTAAAACTGCTAAATCTACCCGAATCACAAAAGAGTAAAGCTACTCATTAAAACAAGCAAAGAAATCTAGGTTTTTCTCTTTTTGGGAGTGGTGAAACATGGCAATGACTTGTGGTTGGCTGTGTTTTTTGGCCATCATAGATGTGAAATGTTGTAACAGTATAGTGTCTCTACTATCGTTGCTTACCTCATATATTTGTGGTCAGAGAGCAGGATGATGACCTCAGATGAAGACAAGAACAATCCTTCTTTGGACACTCATTGTGAATAGCAAGTGTACATCTACCTAATTATTATCAAGATGGGGCAAAGTGTTATGTTACCATGATCCCAATCTGTCTTCCCCATCCTGCATTGGCAATTTTTTAGTTATTAAACATCAACTTTAAGGGCAAACTATGCAACAGAAGTAGCATCTAGTTGGCCTCTATTTGTGTATTTTCTCTTTGTTGCTTATCTTTGGCTGTAGGTAGTGATAGTGCAATGTCATGATGTGCAGCATGATTATGTTTTGGTAGCAGTGGCGTTTATATGATTTGTATCCAGGAGAGGCTTGGGCCTTAGACTAAATACAAGAAAATATATGATTTGAAACTTTTTGATAGTCTGAAGTAAAATACAGCATCGAATCTACTGTTCTATGATGAGTTGACACCTTATGTAAGCCTCATTGATTCAGTGGGTCTGTCTTAAAATTGAAGCTTGTTCATTGTTTTCAGCCATCTTTTGTTCCTTCCACAAATGTAGCTTATGCATTTTATGATCACTTGCACTATATGGTTTACATGTCATTGTGGTTTATAATATGGTTTACACAGCACTGCGATTGTCAGTACCATATTGATAGGTTGATGGCTTCTTGCTTTATGGGAGCATTCAGGATATGTATTGAACAATTATATGGTGACCTATTATTTATTTATTTATTTACCATACTTGTATCCCACTTTTCTCAACCCCGAAGGGGACTCAAGGTGGCCTTACAAAGGCAACAATTTAATGGTGCATGTATAGATACATCAATGGATAAACAAAAACATTAAAACCAGCCAATTAAAACATAATGTTAAACAACAATTAAAATCACATAATGCAGGTCATATTCCAGGGCCAGTCCAGGTCATCATTAAATTAATGTATAATATCTTATTGCCTTGCTCCCATTATTGACCAAAAGCCTGATCCCAGAGCCATGTTTTTCCTTTTTTCTGAAGGCAGGAGGGAAGGGGGCGATCTAATTTCATTGGGGAGGGAGTTCCATAGATGAGGGACCACCACTGAGAAGGTCCTGCCTCTCATCCCCACCAGTCATGCTTGCAAGGGGAGTGTGACCAAGAGCAGGGCCTCCCTTGAAGATCTTAACCTCCGAGGTGACCATAGAGGGAGATACATTTGAACACTTTAGCTTTATAAGCTAAAGCCAGCATTTTGAATTGTGCTTGGTATCAGACTGGCAGCCAGTGGAGCTGATGCAACAGGAATTATGTCCTCTCTCTGTACACCACTTTGGTGAGCAATCTGGCTCCCACCTGTTGGACCATTTGAGGCGTCCGAACAGTCTTCAAAGGCAACCCCACGTAGAGTGAGTTGCAGTCATCTATTTGGGATGTAACCATAGCGTGGACCACCATGGCCAAGTCTGACATCCCAAGGTACAGCCACAACTGGTGCACACGTTTTAATTGTGCATAAGCTCCCCTGGCCACTGTCAAAACCTGGGGTTCCAGACTCAGCGATGAGTCCAGGATCACTCCTAACCTGCAAACCTGGTCTTTAGAGGGAATGTAACCCCATCCAACATAGGCTGTAACCCTATACCCTGTTCGGTCTTACAACTGACCAGGAGTACCTCTGTCTTGTCTGGCGGTTTGTTTGCCCTCATTCAGACCATCACAGCTGCCAAGCACCGGTTCAGGATCTGAACAGCCTCCTTAGTAGCAGGTGAAAAGGAGTTATAGAGTTTAACATCATCTGCGTACAAGTGACATCAAACTCCAAAACTCTGGATGATCAATCCCAGCATCTTCATTTAGATGTTAAACAACAAGGGGGGGGGGCAACATTGAGCCCTGTGGGACCCCACAAAGCAACAGCTGTGGGGCTGAGCAGGTGTTCCCCAGCAATATCTTCTGGGAACAATCCTCCAGGAATGACTGGAGCCGCTGCAAAACAGTGCTCCCAAGTTCCATATCTTTGAGACATCTCAGAAGGATACCATGGTCTATACACACTCCCCCTGTCAAGTTCCCTATGCAGATCATCCACTAAGGTGACCAAGGCTGTTTCAGTTCCATGTCCTGCCCTAAAGCCAGACTGCGCTGAATCCAGATAATCAGTTTCCTCCAAGATCACTTGGAGTTGTGAGGCCATCACAAGTTCCATTACTTTGCCAAAAAAGGGGAAGTTGGAAACTGGCCGAAAGTTGTTCAGTTGAGTGGGGTTCCAGTGATGATATTTTCATCAGCAGTTTTATTGCAGCTTCGTTTAAGGAGTATAACCACCACCATCACCCACTCTGCCAACCCCCCCACCCCAGCCTCCTTTACCAGCCAGGATGGACAGGGGCCAACGATGCATGTGGATGCCCTCACTTCTCCAAGGATCCTGTCCACATCCTCGAGCTGAACCAATTGAAATGAATCCATCAAAACCGGACAAACAGGTGCTCGTGTTACATCCTTTGAGACTTCAGTTGACATGGTGTCCAGGTCAGAGCTGATCAGAGCGACCTAGGACATGACTTGATGTTGCTGTTCTTACGTGATAGGTGATAAGTGACGTCATCTCATATTTTTTTAGGTTAAGAATTTGCTAAAGATTAGATATGTAAGAAGCTAGTACAATATACTTAAAGAGAAGTTCTAGAACAGTGGTTCCCGACCTTTTTTTGACCAGGGCCCACTTTGACCAGGACCCACTTTGACCCGGGACCACTTGACCAGGGACCACTCTCTAACATTAGCATCAAAAGAAGCAGAGTTGGTTAGCTCTGCAAAAAGGAGTGGAAATAAAATAAATAAAATAAAAATAAATAAAGAGGAATGAGGTTTGCAGACCAGATTTTTGTTCTCGCGGCTCACTGATCTAGAACCTTTGCATTCGGATTGCCTACTAAAGCTAATTGCCTTTTGCCATTGACCCAACAAGGGTTGCAATGAGTTCTAGGCTGTCTGTATTTCTCATAGGTCTCCTTCCAACTGTGATAATTAATGCTGTCACCATGGATGCTTGGGGATAAACTTCTCAAATTCCTGGCTAGTGGATATTTAGTGACATTTTTTTTCAGTTTTTAGATAATTTATAGATAATTGCTATATAACATAGATGGAGATTACTCATATTTCCCTCTTCCTTTATAGTTTATTTAATTTATATTTTTGTGAGAAAAACAGATGCCAGCTAAGTCTAGTGTGACAGACAACCATCATTGTACCTAAATCTGTAAAGGAGGCACAGAGCTGATGTTGCTGTCTATTGGAAATCCTATGCTGCTGTAACTTCCACTAAAGTTGTGGTAGGGAGGAGTCTGGAGAAATTATTGTTGTATGGAGTTTTGCTTTAATCATATAATTTCAAATTAGATAGGCAGCATATTAATTCCCCCATCTCTAGAATTTTGCAACCTCTGTTACTACCATTTCTTGTTGCTAAAGTAGTGCCACTGAAATTGGCAATGCATTATGTGTTTGGGGAGATTTCAGTGTGTTGGTTTGACAACAAAACATTGTCCACTGCTGTGTAAATAAATTTGATAGTACATAAGCATTGTAAATAATCTGCAATTTGCTTTAAGAAAACTGAATCTTGGGTAAGCCCTGGCCTCTCTTGCTCAAAGCTGAGGTGTACCCATGCAACCATATAGACCCTGTAGAGATAACATTTGAGTATGTTTGTGGAAGAAATGCTACCATTGGTTCTTGTACTCAGTTTCATGGTTCAGTTGTATGTGTATAGTATGTACTGCTAATATCCTGCACAGTTGCCTTTTGTCTGCCTGTTTATACATGATCTGTCAGTGAAATCAGGACATAACCAGTGTGCGTGCTCACTGTTAAACTTTTAATATGTTTTCTCAGCCTATAAAACCATTTATAGAATTTGCTACTTGTCATATATATGTAGAAAAATTACACTTGGCATTGTCAGTGGAACAATTTCTTCTTTCAGCTGTCATTACCGTAATAGACTTCTACTATAGAAGTACTGAATGATTAGTTTTAAATTTTTGAAAGATTTATTTGAATTCTTTTATGGAGTTTTGATTTCCCCCCATGCTTGCTGCCTTATTTTGGATTCAGTGAAAATGCCACTTATGGAAGAATTGCAGAGCTGTTAATTTAAAGCACAAATAGGGAACTCTTTTGATCCAAAGTCTTGTTTGAGACAGAGATGAAGGATTTCCAGATGTTTTTAACTGCATCTTCCATAAGTCTTAGCCAATATGGTGAAGTATGGTGGCAGTTGGGGTTTAATGATACATGATAGACCACACTTTCCCCACCTCTTGCTTAAGAACATATACTGATCAGGCTTTCAATGAAAACTGCATATGGAGATGGACAGTATAGGTTTCAAAAATCAAAGAGCTGCTGGGGGATATATACAGCTGCCATTTGAAAAGGTTGAATGGGTTTTAGACCTCAGGTCTTTACTAATCTATCTATATGTAAATGGTCTGTTCATTTTGAGTGACATCATAACAAAAAACTACTGGACTAATTGTCACCAAATTTAGCCATAAGACACCTACTAACCCAAGGAGTGACCCATCACTCAAAAATTGATTTTGTCATTTGGGAGTTGTCGTTGATAGGATTTATAGTTAACCTACAATCAAAGAGCATTCTGAACTCCACCAACAATGGAATCGAACCAAACTTGGCACACAGAATTCTCATGAGCAACAGAAACTACTAGAAGTGTTTGGTGGGCATTGACCTTGAGTTTTGGACTTGTAGTTCATCTACATCTAGAGGGCACTGTGGACTCAAACAATGATGGATCAGGACCAAACTTGGCACAAATACTCAATATGCCCAAATGTGAACACTGGTGGAGTTTGGGGAATTAGACTTTGACATTTGGGAGTTGTAGTTGCTCGGTTTTATAGTTTTATAAGTTCACTTCCAATCATAGAGCACTCTGAACCCCACCAGCGGTAGAACTGGCCCAAACTTGGAGTTGTAGTTCACCCACATCCAAGAACCCTGTGGACTCAAACAATGAAGGTTCAGGACCAAACTTGGCATGAATACTCCATATGCCCAAATGTGAATACTCGTGGAGTTTGAAGAAAATAGACCTTGACATTTGGGAGTTGTAAATACTGAGATTTATAGTTAACCTACAATCGAAGAGCATTCTGAACACCATCAATGATAGAATTGGGCCAAACTTCCCACACAGAACCCCCATGACCAACAGAAAATACTGTGTTTTCTGGTGGTCTTTGGCGACACCTCTGACACCCCCCTCACGTCCCCCCAGGGGTCCTGACCACCAGGTTGAGAACTGCTGCCTTAAGACCATTCAGTCCAACTCCCTTCACCAGGGCAAGAAAATGTAATCAAAGCCCTCCTGACAAAGAGCCATCCAGCCATAGATATAGATAGATATATATGATTCACACACACATATATTATGTGTATGACAGATATAGTAGCATAGATTTGAAAGGGACCCCTAAAGAAGGACAATGATTTGTTGCATGTTCCAGTGTAGGCAAACCAGACAATCTCTACATCAACACTGACAAAGAAACAACAAGAAATACTGTTTACCCACAAGCATAAAGAAATTACATATATTAGACACCAACACTTTCTCATTACTTTATTTTCCAGATCACCAGACTGGGCCACAGCAACGCGTGGCAGGGGACAGCTAGTGTTTTATAAAATTTTGGAATTTTTTCTTCTGAATTGCTTTTCTGAATGCATTGTTAGCCAACTTTATTTTTATTTTTTTAGTTAAAAGTAAAATGTAAATAATTTTCTAGTAATAATAAATAATAAATTAAGGAGGTCTTTTTTTCCATTGTTATTAGCTGAACACTAAAGTACCATGACATGTAAAATGTATTTCAGGAAAACTAATTTTACCCTTCCTCCCTTACTGAGTTCTGAAGTTTCTGTGTTACTGGACTTGAGATCACGTTCTGTATATATTGGGTTGAAAATTAAGAAACAAAATCCAGTACAATTTAAATGTTCATTAAAGGGTTAATGATAACTGTCCTTATGGAGAGTTTTAATGGAATGTTGATACAATGTTTTCTGTACCTCTGAATTCAGAACTGCTCTGCAGTCTGAATGATATCTTAGGGCAATCACTTTAAATTGCTCTGTAAGCCAGCTGTTAGTGTATAGTCAACCATAGTTTATAGTTACAGTGGTTCACTACCGAAACTGGATAATTTTTCTCTCTACCAAAATATGCTTTTCTTTGTAAGCACTGTAGTTTGCACTGGTGTTGACAAAACCGATCCAATATTGCATAGTATAGTATTTTAGCATGTGGATAACACAGCATTAGTCCAGACAATTGATTCATTTGTCTTCCAAGTGTTATTTGTTCTTGTTATCTTCATATCTCTTGAATGCGATTTTCCTACTTTGAATGTGATTTTCCTGCTTCTTAGCCAGGGGTTGGAATTGATGGCCCACGAGGTCTCTTCCAACTCAAGGATTCTGTGATTTTTTGTAAAAAATACTTAAAGAACATCTACATCACATGCATTAACATACAATAATGTAACAACATCATATGATAAGACTATATTGTTATCATATGATGTTGGGTAGGGCATTAAAAATAATGACATTACCAGTGCCATCTTCCCCTTTGTGTGTTTGTGGGTGGAGTGAGTGGTCACTTCGTTACTTTTTCAAACTATATTTAGTGTAGCAAGTGACGTTTAATACTTCTAAAATGTTACTTTTGAAGGGTTATTTTGGAAGATTTGTATTTTTAAAGTGTTCTTTTAAGCAATTAAAAAGTAACATGTTAGCAACCTGCCACCAACCACTAGTGTAGCCAAGAGAAATAAGTGATGTACAGAATCATAGGATGTTGCTTCACTGTCCATTCTTACAGCTGCCTACACGTATCTTGAAGGCACCAGATTAATCTGATCTTGGAAGGTACTAAATAGGTCAGTTCTGTCTAATACTTGAGTGGGAGACCACCAACAAATACCAGGTACTTTCAGCTATGTTTCATAAGAACTGGCAAAATTGCTTTTGGGTATTCCTTGCTTTAGAAAACCCAATGAAATTAATGGGTGACTTGAGGGTACACACACATTACAATTACTGGGAATTTGTTATTTCATTTGTTCAAAGTAACGTTGTTACAGATGGGAAAACTCCAGATCCATGGCTCAACTAATATAAGCAATTTCACAAACAAGAATTCATACTTTTTATCACTATCTATCACTCATACGGTGCTGACCAGAAGGTCGGTGATTCGAATCCATGGGTTTGGGTGATCTCCCATTGCTAGCCCCAGCTTCTACCATCCTAGCAGTTAGAGAACATGAAAATGTGAGTAGATTTTTCATGGGAAGGTAATGGTGCTTGATCCAGTCATGCCGGCCAAATGACCTAGAAGGTGTCTACGGACAATGCTGGCTCTTCAGCTTAGCAATAGAGATGAGCACCCCCCCCCCCGAATTGGTGAGTTGGACTCGACTTAATGTCAAGGGGAAACCTTTATCTTTACTATCACTCACACATGGGAATATACAGCATTTATTTATTTTATTTATTCATTCATTTATTTATGACATTTATATGCTGCCCTTATCACCTTGAAGGTGAGAATTACTATTACTTCCAGGTTAATCAGAACACCAGTTAAATGATGTTGTGAGTTGGAGAGAACAGGAAAACAAGTGGAAAGGATGTTGTAGGATTGGGTTGTTCCTGTGGCTCATTTTGTCTTTTAGCCTCTTTGAGTTTCCTTTAGGAGAGAAAAGCAGAACACTACAAGAGCAACTACTACTACTACTATTGCTACTATAATTTTATATCTCTGAAAAGGCAGATCAGGCATGATGTAATTGGAAATGAAGGTCCAGTATTTATATACAATGAAAATCCTCATAGGTTTTTTTTGGGGGGGGGGGGGGGGGGACGACGACTTTGTTCAGAGTCAAATATGGAATGGTCTGTGGAAATAGAGTGCCTGCCCTTTAACATCTCTTTCGGCAAACATTCAGCCCTCTCTTTTTATATTGCTTTTAATATTTCATGTTTTATTAAATCTCCTATCTTATATTCCAATGTTTCAGTGTTTCTTACCATTTTGGTTGATCTATCAGTTTTCATTGTAAAAATCTTTAATTGATAATTTTGTTTTTGTTTTTAACTTTTGTAAATTATTCCAAGATAAATTGCAGAAATAAAATATTTTCATGAACTTAAGAAGTGATTATAATTTGCTCTCTGATTATGGTGGGTGGCCCACATGAATGTTGCAATTGAAATTTTCTATATTAATGTCAAAGAAAAATACTGAAAGATTAACCTTATTAGGATTTGGGAAGTTGTGTTTTTTTTTTAAAAAAAATCTTTGGCCATAAAATTTTGACATTCTAATTCAAATGGTGGCAATTCGTTCATCATATGTTCCTGCAGTATTTAAACTGAACTAATATGTATTAAACTGTGAATCATATCCTTTTCAGATTGCTAATGCAATTTTTTGGCAGGGAAATCTGGCCATTATACGTGAGTGGTTCATTCATTTTTGATAGTACCATGCATATAATTATACAAACCCAATTTCAGGACTTTTTCTAGTTCAGTTTTAAAATGTAAAGTTGGGATGAGAAAAATGTGCTTGCTGCATTATTTCTTGAGAACCTTTTTCTTTTGGCCACAGTGGCTCGTGTCATAGTTACCTCTCAGTCAGTCTACTGCAAAGAGCATATAACATTGGTCCTACAAAAACTCCACTGACTTCCAATTTGTTTCCAAGTTCAATTCAAAGAGTTGGTGTTGATTATTGGGGTCAGGATATATGAAATATTGCCTCTTCTGATATGAGTCTTACAAAAATTTGAGATAGAATTATAGAGTTGGAAAAGACCACAAGGACCATCCAGTCCAATCCCCTTCTGCCTTGCAGGAACACACAATCAAAGCACCCCCAACAGATGGCCATGCAGCCTCTACTTAAAAGTCTCTAGAGAAGAAGACACTCCCATGATCCAGGGCAGCATATTCCACTGTTGAACAGTTCTTGTCGTTAGGAAATTCTTCCCAATGTTTAGGTTGAACTCCACCCCACCCCCCGTTTGAATCCATTGCTTCGTGTCCTAGTCACCAGAGCAGAAAAAAAGCTCGCCTCTCCTCAATATGAGATTTTAAGTAGAGACCCCATTGCGGATTCCAACATCTTGTGAAGTTAGTTTGGTAGGTAGACTTAACAGATTTTTCTGTGTAGCAGTTCATCAACTTGGGGACTCCATATCCCAAAAGCTAGTCTGGTTCAATATCTTTTAAGCTTCCAGTGGGCAGACAAAACAAGAATGTTCTGCATGGGCATTCAGTACTTGAAATTTCTTTTTAAACTTTGGATTCTAGGATTGTTTTTACATTGCTTTGGGGAGTTTTTGAAGACTATTTTAATGTGTTTTAAAATGTTTTATCTCTGTATTGTTTTGCTTTTTATTGGTTCATCGCCTTGGGAGCCCTTCTCGCCTGGAAGGCAATACAGAAATGCTATGTAATAAATCTATATATCTAACCTATCTTTGATAGCCTGAGAAGCTACAGGATCCTCACTAGTGTCAGTTGTAAACTACACACGTCATTTGGCACCCTGATCTTCTTTAAAAAAAAGGATGGACATAAATCAAATAATTCAAATTAATTCAAAATTTTACTGCTGTATTGTGGTTGTGTTGAGGTTTTTTGTCTGATCAATATACTGGTAGTACACTTCTCTTATCTGAGTTTTTTGAAGGTTTAAAACTGGTAGCACTGTTTGGAAAGTATATGTAAATGAACGTATGAATCTGCATCCAAAGAGTTTACAGTTTGAGAAAAAGAGAATGGACAAATTTGCTTATATGTTCCCAAACCTTGGTTGCATCTGGGGATGAGCCTCAGTGGGATCTGAAAAGGTATTTGAAGGAGCCAGAAAAGAGGGCAGCAATATTCTTTGCTTAAATAAAGATTTGTCAAGTTAAGCTATGTGCACCCATTTCCAAAAAAATATTAAAGCTGCAGTCTGAAGTATGCTTATCTGAGAACATGCTGCTTTGAAACAATACAATTTAGTTACAGGTAAAGTCATCAGTGGTGAGGTTTTGACTGTAAATATTTGTGCCAATCACAGATGCAGGCGAAATGTTAGGATAACATGCTGCTAGAACACTTCTAGAATACGGCCACGCAGCCTGGAAACCACACAACATCCCAATATCAATATAACTCTCAGAAATTTTCTTTTCCAGGTTTGCTTACTTCTTTTTTCTAGATCCATTATTTCTCATCTGGATGCCCATAATTCCCTTTGTCTCATTTGGAAATATTATATCTAACCCCTCTCCTCCCCCTAGACACACATACGCCTATTTAAGACTCATACTATGTGAAATAGGTAGTTTTATGTTTTGTTGTTGTTGTTTGTTTTTTTAAAAAACAAACCCTAGCATTGTCCAAGTCAGGTGTGTGTTTTCCTCGCCTCCAGTCCTGTTGTGTTAAGACTGAATAAGCAGAGACAGGAGGGCTTGTGCTGAAAGATGGTTCGAAACCCTCAGGGTCTTTTCTGGTCAGCCTTCAACCTCTGATTGCCAGGTTTCCCTAATTCCTCATTTCCAGGGCACTGCGAGTATGACCTTGCCAGCTGAATGTGGTTTTCTGGATCTGCAAGATTCTCATATGTATTCGGAAACAGGCAACCAGGCATTGTTTACAGGACGCCAAACGAACTGTGTGCTCGCAGCACATTGATAAACACACATTTCCTCCTTTTATCAGGGAAATTGCACAATGTGAAGTATGAGTTTCCAGTTGTACTCATTCCTTTCAAACCTTTTCCTGTTTAAAAGTTGGGCTTTGCTAATTGGATGCTGATCAGGCCCTCGATCTTTCCCCTCTTTTTTTCTCTGCTATCAGTAGTTAAGTCCAAACTTTTCATTAATTCATAAAGAAGCAGCTCATCCTTCTAAATGCAAAGTGAGCACTAATTAACAGTAATGATTGCTAATCACTCTGCTTTTATATCCCTTTAGGAGCACTGCCATTATCCTTAAGTGAAATGCCTTGTATATGAATAAACAATGCAGTATTTCTTTCTACCAGCTACTAGAGCTCACTAAATTAGTTGGCTAATATATTTCAGTGCAAGATGGGCAATAACTAATTTTGTTAAATATCTTTCATAAATGACAAATAAAGTAGTGAATCGTTTATTTAATCATTTATTGTTCTGAGTACAAAGATTTAATAGTGGAGATACTATTTTTTTCTTGGCTGGATGTGGACTTGCTATTTTCTGCAATGTTCATGTGTGGACTTCTGCAGTGTCCTGTAGAGGAGCATTTGAGGAAATCTTTCTAAAGTAGAGCATTGGATATTAAACACAACTTAAGGAATTGCTTTTTGTTTTGATCAAGATGGCTTGCATTTTGGTTATCTCACTCGGCATAGGTCCACAGGGCATATGTATAATTGCTGTGTGAATTTGTCTTTGCAGTCAGCAAGCTATGAAATAAAAATAACAATATGAAAAATAGGAAGTGAAAACAAGAATTTTTCTTTGGGGAAAATCATGGTTAATGAAATGTTGCATACTGTGTATGGTTCCCTTACTAACAAGGAGCAATCAGCTTGAATGAAAATTAGTGAATGCCTAAATAAACAACTCCTAATCATCTATTGCTGTACTGCAAGACACAGTTCTGCATATTTACATCTTAAAATAAAATAAAATAAAGGAGACTTGTTTCTAAAAAGGCTCTAAAACCTGACTGGGTTAAAGCTATTATTTCTCTGAATGTATTATTTTTAAATGTTTTAATTGTTTTTAATGTGCTTTTAAATGCAATTTTAACAAGTATTTAAGTGTGCATTGTGTTTTAAGGCAACAAATCTGTATGTAAAGCTGCCTTGAGTCCCTTCCGGGGTGAGAAAGGTGGGGTACAAATGCCATAAATAAATAAATAAATAAATAAATAGAATTAAAAAATTGTACCCTGCTTCCAAAACATTTTTTTTATTTATTTACTGTGTTTATATACCGCCTTTTTCAGCCCGAGCTACTACAGTTAAGGCTGTTGTGGTTTTGTTTAAATGATATAAACTAATTGCAAAGACATCAAGTATATGTGTCCATGGAGAATATGTTATTCTTTCTTATTTCTCAAATAAAATCTTGCACTAAATTGAGCATCTTACGTAATCGTATTAATTAAAGAATATTATTTATTTAACCATCATTTTACAGACATCTTTTTAACAAACAGATGCTACCATTTGTTTCTCTTGAAGTAGACAATGGCGTCTATAGACCTAGATTTAGGTACTGAAAAAATAACAATCCTAAATTGATCTTTATATTTTTGTGTTACTAACTAAGGTATCGAATTATGTAGCTGTATACACATGATGGCAAAAGACAGAATTACACAGAATTTTATATACATTGTGATAATGTACCGCTCCTGGAAATAGAATTGCATAACTGTTCACTCTTGTTCTTCATACTCACCATCCCTTGCCCTGCAATAATGAGATGCTGTTCACTAAGAATAAAGGAGTGTTGTGCTGCGTTTACCTTTTCCTCACTGGGCAAAACAACTACAAAGGGAAATTCCATATGTGTGTACCGCAGTAGTCTTTTCAGCCTGTCAGTATGTTATGTGAAGTTTCTTTTTTTCTTCCAAGTCCAGTTGTCTTCAGAAAGCTTGCTTCAGTGTTTTTGGCTTACAAATGTATTAGGTTTGGTACATTTGCATCCTCTCTGCACTGTGGTTTAGATGTTTTTGACAGTTCCCTTTTATATGGCAGTGCAGTCGAAGAAAAGTTCCAAAGTTAATACAACGCTGCCCTCTGTCGGTTTCTTGTACAAAAGATTTTGAGTCTATAGGCTTTTAACACTAATACAAAACCACTCCATGTTAAATTTATGCTTAGTTTGGTCAGAAGCTTATTTTCTTATGTAAACATCATGAGTTTCAATGGCTACTTTAGTTTTCAGAAAGATACAGGTTGAGTATCCCTTATCCAAAATGCTTGGCACCAAAAGTGTTCCATCTACGGTACATAATGAGACATCCTGGAGAGGAGACGCAAGTCTAACACATAAAATTCATATGTACTTGATATATACCTTATATATATAGCTGAAATATAATTTTATACAATATTTTTAATAGTTTTGTGCACAAAACAAAATTTATGTACATTGAACCACCAGAAAACAAAGGTGTCATTATCACAGCCACGTGGACATTTTTGGATTTAGGATTATTTTGGATAAGGGATAATCAACCTTTAAAAAATCAAAGGCCCTTGCATCGGAGTCTTTCAGATGTGTTAGGTGCGTCTTACTATTCTAATGCAGTAAATTCTAGATTTTATCAAATTTTCTTGCAGTAATTTAAAATCAGTGAAATTCTTTAAACAGTGTTTGTCTTCCACTCAGTTTTTTGTGAAATTTAACTTAGCAGAATGTTGAGATTTGATGGAGTGTTTCTCTTAAGATACTTTTCTCTGGCAATATAAATCATGATGCACATTATTTATTATGTGCAACTCTGAATCAGATCATTGGGAATGGACATAAGATCTTTCTAGTATGACATGTAATTTGTGCATTATTGCATCTTTTTTGCTAGGTATTGGAGTAACTTGTCAGAGTGTATACATGTGTGGAGCACTGCTTCAGACACAGAGGTTTTATATAGCTATATTAAAATTATCTCCCATGCTTATTTATAATTCAGCTATATTCTGTGTACCTAAATGTAAATTATCCAGGTGACTTAATGCATAATTTGGTCTTTTGAGGGCACTGCTTCACCATTGGAAAGGATCATTAACAGGGTCTAGAAAATCCCCATTCCCTACTTAGTTGAGGTGTGTCAGCTATATGTAATGTCTTTCTTCTCTTCTGGGATCCAGTTCTCAACTAACTCTTGATTCATGATAGCACATGAATAGCACGTAAAATGTTTGCCCTTAAATTGTTTTGTATTCATTGCCCCAACCCCAAACAAATGCCTAGTTCTGCATTATAAAGATATCTTCTACTTGAAAATAACCAATACTTTGAATGTTACTGCGCCTAATGTAATAAATACCATGCTCCTAAAATTATTTAAAAACCTCAATGGTTACTTCACTTTAATTATCATCGTTGTTGTTGTCGTCATCATCATCATCATCATCATATTTATTTATACTCCATTTTCCTTTCCTAAAGAAGACTCCAAAGTGGCTGGGAAGGGAACAATTATGAGTGTAATCATTTTTTAATTTTATAATGACAGCGTGCAGTGCCTTGCAGACATATTTACACACAGTTTTGACTCTGCCATATTTGATGTTATAGCCTAGAATTGAAATAGATTTATTTGTTTGTTAATTTGTTTATTTACTTTGTGTCCTGCTTTAGTTACTAAATGGGAGTCTGTTCTTACAATATAAATTAAGCAGAACAATATACAGTAAAAAGTTTTAAAAGCATTTAAACCATACATCCAATTGAAAATTACTTTTAAGATATAAGAAGGTAATTAAAATACACATTACATACTAAAAACAGCCCACCCAGTTGCATAGCACAGTATCCTCTTTAAACAAGAAAGTAGAAAGGGAGGGGAGAACTTTCTTTGGGGGGAAGTTCTTAAACTTAGGTGCAACTACTGTGTCCTCACCAAATGAGCTCAGGAAGGTGGTAGGATGGAGAAAAGGCTGTACTCTGGAGATTATAAGATTTAGGCAGGCTCATATTTAATTTAATTTAATTGGCATTGCTGTCAATTAAATTACATTGATGACGCATGATATTCAGACACTATGGCAATGCAAAATATTTTTTGTTACAATACAGAAGTTCAATTCCAACTGGGTGTAACTCCAAGGGGGGCACAACTATAAAGCTTGAGTTCATAAGGCCTGGGAGGACTTCTATTTTAATGTTTTATAAGTCATATTTGTAGAAAATTAGCTCATTGGGTGGATACTGGTCACTCTGAAATGGTTACACCAGTTGGTGGTGAGGGAGCCAGCTGAAGGACTGGGTAGTAGTGAGAGGGCTACCCATAACCGTATATAGTTGGCTACAAGGCAGTCCACTAGTGGGAGTAGGGTGGTGCTGGACTAGCCAGCTAATTGACCTGATTTGCTGGGAATACACTCATTGACTGTGTGTTAAGTGTTGTATTAATGTCTTATAATTTGTCTTTTTCCCCTTTTTTGCTTTTGCTTGTTTGTTTGTCACTGTATATTTTTTAATTCACTGTGTATGGAACCTGAGGTGACAATACAAGTTGTGCAAGGCAGATAGAGGTATGGTGATGGCAGGGTCACATGCCCTTATAGAGGAAGAAGAGAAAGATGTTTAATACTTATCTCACCTTCCAGTCACCCTGCCAGCTTAGAGAACTTGAAAAGTGAGCCAGGCAACTCATCAAAGTTCACCTTGCTCTTAAATAATGCCAGATCGGTTAAGAATAAAACACATATCTATAATCTCCTCAAGAATAAAGGGGCTCACCTGGCAAGCTTCACTGATATGGGCCAACCTGGGCTCAGGCCCTCCCAGCTATGTACTGTGTCAGTGATCAGGGGAGGGAAAATGGCCAGGGAGTGGGGGTGGGTGGTAGCTGTGTTCTATAAAGACCATTTTAACCTAACCAGATTACAATGAACCACATTGGGTGTGTGTACCTGAGTCTGAAAACCAGGGATAGACTAGGTATTCTGTTAGTGTACTGTCCATCTCGCTGCCTAACAGGCCCCCTGGTCGAGCTCACGGAACTGGAGGTGTTGTTGGAGTCTCCCAGACCTTTGCTTATGGGTGACTTCTACATCCCACTGGAGGCCTGTTTATTTGGTACAGCTTGGAATACATGGTATCCATGACAAACATGGGCCTATGCCAATGGGCTTCTGGACTGACACACTGCAGGTGACACCCTTGATGCAATTTTCAGCTCAGAACATACAGATCTGTGGACGGAGGTGATCAATACCTCCTGTTTGTCATGGACAGACCATTTTCTGGTCAGGCTAGTATCACAGCTATAACTTACCCCTACAGGTGTGGAGGAGTTATTAAAATGGTTTACCATCGAAGGCTATTGGATACTTTGATGCATGGGCAAACTTTTTGCCTTGAGGCCACATTGTGGGTGATGCCAGGAGGGCGAGGTTGGGAGGGTAGGAGGGCAGGCATGTGCTAGCGAGACTGAGCCAAGAGGGGGTGGGGTTGGGTCAGGAGGGAGTGGGGCATCCCCTTTGTGATCCATTGGAGGAGAGCCGCATTGCTGCTTTATTTATTATTTATTTATTTACTTGTATACCGCAGTTTCTCAGCCTAACCGGCGACTCAACACGGTTTACAACAAGGGTAAAATCAATCACAATATACAATTTAAAACACAAAAGCACAGTATACCGTATTACACAACAATAACAACACAATGCTTCTCATCACTAGAGTCATGATCCAAGTTCGTCGTCCATATTTCCAATCCTGTAATCGTCACATTCATTGCACTGATTAACCAAATGCCTGTTCGAACATCCAAGTTTTTAGTCTTCTTCGGAACACCATTAGCGAGGGGGCTGATCTTACCTCCATGGGAAGGGTGTTCCACAGCCGAGGAGCCACCACAGAAAAGGCCCTGTCTCTCGTTCCCGCCAGCCGCACTTGTGAAGCAGGCGGGACAGAGAGCAGGGCCTCCCCAGAAGATCTCAGGCTTTCCCCTCCTCAGCATGAGGCTCACAAGGAGACATGCCCCTGCCCTTCCTCCCTCCCTACCTTCACCCCTCCTCTCACCGCAAAGCTCCCAGGCCATACAGCCTGGAAGCCAAACAACATCTCTTTCCTCTTAGCTCCCATATTGTCAACACCAGGGGGGTGGGAGGAGAGAAGGTAGAGAAACCTTAATGATGGGTGGAAGGGATGCAGGGGCAGCAGAAGGAAAGGATTTTTTTTCTTTTGTCAGCATGAGTGTTCCTGGTCATTGGCAAAAAGGAGAACCCTTCCCCCTGCTGCCTCTACATTCATTTCATCCATGAGAAGATGGGCCAGTGGCACACAATCTGAAGCTCATTTCCAACACCAAAAAGGTGTTGGAAATGAAGAAAGTCGAAGAAAGAAGTCAAGAAGTGGAGGAAAGGGATGTGAGTTTAGTAAGATAAGCTGGGCTTATGGAGAAGGCAGGGGGAGAGGGTAAAAAGGTGGGTGTCCACGTGGCCCTTTCAGGGGGAGGGAGGATTTTTTTTTTTGGGAGGACGAAACAGGGTGGGATCAGGAATAGGGAAGGAGTGGAAAGGGAGCAGTGGGGCAGCTGGGCAGCGGAGAGCGGGTCCTGAATCTGACGCAAAGCTGGCCTGGGTGGGGCCTGAGGGAGGGAGCCCAACTCTACCTGCTGCATCCGGAAAAAGGAGAGAGGGAGGGAAGGGGGGGAATTGGATGAGAGCAAGGGAGGAGGTGTAGCAGAGAGGCTTCTAGTCTGTCTTTACCTCCCAAAAAGGTGTGGCTGAGGCAAAGGACTACTCTCCTCCTCCTCAATGTCACCTCCGCCCCTGACTCCCTCCAATGGTGCTGCTCCACTTTCCCCACCACTTTTCATAGAATCATAGAGTTGGACGAGACCTCATGGGCCATCCAGTCCAACCGAAGGAGGAGTCTCCACCACAGTCCAGGGCAGGAAGAGAGGTGGCTGGGCCTGAGCACCAAGGGGGAGGGGCAGCACAGCCCCACTGTTTCATCTGTGAGCTGCAGCAGTCACTGAGGAGGCAGCTGCTCAGTATAGCCAAGGTAAAGGAATGTTCTCCTCATCGCCTCCACCCTGAATCCCTCCAGCGGGCCGCTGCGTCTTCCTGCCAAGAGGAGGGTGTGGGGCTGGAGAAGAAGGTCCGAGGGGTCTCATCCACTTCATTGACCGATTTCAAAGTGGCATCAGAACAGGATACAGAGTTGAGACTGCAATGATCCCCTTAGTGGATGATCTCTGTCTCAACACCAAAGTGGGGTATGTCCCTATTGGTGCTTAGACTTCTCAGTGGCTTTTGATGCCATTGACCATGGTAACCTTCTGGAATGCCTGGAGGGGCTGGGAATCAGAGGCACTGTGTTGTAGTGATTCCTCTCAGGCAGGTTCCCAGATTGTGGTACTTGGGGATAGCTGCTCCTCAAAAAAAAGGAGCTGTTATGTGGCATTCCACAAAGTGCCATTCTATCTCTAATGCTTTTTAATATTTACATGAAACCACTGGGAGAGATCTTCTGTTGGCAAGCGGCATGGTGTTACCAGTATGCTGATGATATCCAAATATATCAGGTCTTCAAAAACACCTGAATGAGTCCTATCTCTTCCAGCAGGCCTAGTCAGCCACTTTTAAGCATGAATTTTAAACTTGTGGCCTGTGTTTTAATCTCTGTATTGTGTATTTAATATGTATTTTATGCAAGTATGTTATAATATGTCTCTTTTATAGAATTACATTTTAATGTGTTTAATGCGTTTATAGAATTTTTGCAATGTTTGTGTGAAGTACGAGGAGAGGTGGGTAGGAAATAAAATTGTTGTTGTTGTTGTAAATAATTGAAAACAAGCTAGCACTTGTTGGCTGCATAAGTATTTACCTCTTGACCTCCATCAGTACTTAGTAAATTCACCTCTAGCAGTCTTGCTCAGCAGGGATCTATAATTTTTATCAATTTCACTTTTGGTGCAGATTTTCAGCTGGTTTGAGGTTAGACCTTTATGCCACTCTTAAGACATTTAGATTCTTCAGACTGTGTGTTTAAGACCACAGTCCTCTTTTGAAGGCAAACCTCCACCCCCATCCCATGTAGATTGAAACAGGTTTTCTTTTTATATTTTACTCCATCCATCTCGCCCTCAATTCTGACCAGTTTCTTAAGCATTTCTGAAGAAAAGCACCCTCAGAACATGCTGTTGCTGCCATGTTTCACCATGGTGTTAGTTTTCCAGGTCAGTATTGATTTTCCACCACACATAGTGCTATGTAGCAAAACAAAATTTTCCCTGCATTTGCTGTGCCTCCTAATGCCTTTTTGCTTATTCCAAGTGAGCTTTGGTATGTGCTTGTTTCAGCAATGGGTTCCTTTTTACTGCTCTTCCATAAAAATCAGCATCCAGTTAATAGTTGTCTCATGGATGGTTTCTCTTGTCTCAGCTGAAAAAACCTGGCTTCTTCAGAGTTACTGTTGGCCTCATGGTTGCTTTGTGTAGTCTTGGTTGACTGACATACTACTTACCCAGTCACTGTGTTTTGGTGGATGGCCTTTTTGTGATTGAAGCCCCCCCCCCCCGCAAATTTCTAATAATGGGCTTTATTATGCTCTTTTTGTGAGGAAATTATAACTTAATGGTACTGCTTCCTTAGGCTGATGGGAAGTGAAGTCCACTAATATCTCGAGAGCCATGGGTTCTTCATTCTGAGCTGCATGTAAGCTGTGTGTGCAGATATCCTCTTTCTCCCACCTGGACATTCCACAGGTATATACACTCCATTTGCCTCACTGCCAACAGAGCCTCTGAAGATGCCAATGACAGATGCAGGAGAAACATTAGGAGAGAATGCTGCTGGAACATGGCCATATAGCCTAAAAAAATCGCATTAACCATGCATTTTGTGTTTTTGGATGAAATCACAATTGTGTCCTGCCAGTACTTTTCACATTTTGTTCTGTGAAATCGAGCAAGAGGCTTGAAAGATTCTATGGTTGATCATGTTGTGTTCAGTGCCTACATGTATGCTGCCTAATTCTGCTGCTAGTCTTGACAAGAATAGAGCCATGGAATCAGTTGAATTTGCCTGCATGTTGAGCCTACATGTTGACTTACTAGTCAATAACAATATGCAACATGATTTTTGTTTCTGGGTTATAAAAGTCATTTCCTAATTGGTTCTATCATAAAAACATGGGGGAAAATATTAACCTGCAGAAACTTTGTTTTTGAGGGACATCCTCCAGCACATTTTGCTATATCTCATAGTCTCAACAAATTCAACATAGTTTGTGGCAGCCATAAAAACGTAGTTTCTGAAGTATAACAGCTATTTTCAAAGTAAGCACCACACAATTAAATAAGAAAAAAACACTTTCAAACCAAGAACATTTTTTTTTTCAAATTTTGTTACATAGTGTAATCGATTAGTTGGGTCTGCTCTGTTTGGAACTAGCCAGCCAGAGTATCTTCAATGGATTAAATTATAAGGAGTTTCTCCCTTGCAAGTGAAAACATGTGTAAATGCCTTCTTGGATGTACCCAGGATAGTCTATAAACTTACCTTTAGATTGGGCCCTTTTTCTGGACTGGTCAATCTTGAAGTGTTGCCATCTCAGACTATACCAGTTGGTTGCAGTATTACTTAGGTATCCTTTTGTTTGCTGTGCTTCCACCTTTCTCCAAAATGCATGTCTTTTATAGGCAAGAGCTTAGGCTATTCCAGGAAAACCTGAAAGACACGCTGACTCCCTTTACACTTTCTATGCTGCAGTGGCACTTCTCATCTTTTTTGAATGCCCAGGGGGGGGGGGGGGAGGGATGGATGCTAACAGCTTTTTGTTGTTTCTCCTCAAAGGAGCTCCAAGAGAGTAGAAGAGGTTGGTGCTTCTTTTAAGGGCTCTTCCACACTGTCCTTTATCCCAGGATCTGATCCCAGATAATCTATTTATACCAGGTTATCTGACAGTGGAGACTCATATATTCCAGTTTAAAGCAGATAATTTGGGATCAAATCCTGGGATAAAGGGTAGCGTGGAAGGGCCGTAAGTTCTCCTGAGTTGGACTAAGCTCCCACCTTTTGCCACTTTACGTAAAGAAGAGATGGCTTCTTTTTAGATAAGAATTAATGCTGTACCTTAATTTTATCAAAAAAAAGGAACTATTATCTTTTTTAAGCAGAGTGGTGAAAGACCTTTTCCCTGGGTGGGAAAATTATAATGGTGGTCACTATCACAGGCAGGTGGCCCCCTCGAGTGGTGCAGACCAAGTTAAAAGTTCAAAGGAGCTTCTAACTCATGCCAGCACGAATTAGATAAATGTACTTCCAGATGAGTATGTTTAGGCAAACGTCAATAGCAAAATTTGACCTTAGTAAAAAAAAGGCTTGTAATATACCATACAAATATGTAGTAAGTATTTGATATCCAGTTTCAGAAGATGTACTGCAAAGCCTGAAAGCTAAGACAACAAGCCATCTATGAAGGTGATAAAATCAGCAAGGTATATTTTCTTGAAGGGAAGATGGCAAATTAAGGTTTAATTTAATTAAAATAGTGATAGATGTAGATTACATTACTGGGGACAATGAATTATAGCTATTTTGCATATTGAGAGTTTGTGTAATTTACTAAGACTCTACAAAAAAGTGACATAGCACCCACTGCGGAATGTTACTGGAAATGCCCTGTTTATTCTACATACATTTCTTTTTTTAATTAAAATGTCAATGATAATTTTATAGCAGTCCCAAAACCCCCCTCTAGAACAACCTTCTTTGAATTTCATGTTAGATGGGTTATGAAAGGAAATTCTTGTTGTTCCTGACAGAAAGAAATATGTCATGAAGGAAATGAATTTATTGAGGGTACATTTTAATTATGCAGTCGTTTTCAATGAAATTGGTCAAATTTTACCACTAATTCATTTTATGCATTTGTTTATAAAGTCTCTGATTCAGTTTGGAATTACTACCGGCAGTTCCCAAGTTACAAATATCTGATTTACAAATGACTTGTAGTTAAGAACAAGTGTGAGACAACAAGAAATGAGAAAAATCTACCCCTAGGAAGGGAAGTTCACTCCTGAAAAAATTATCATGGGTAAAAGATGCCTCAACTGAAGCTTTATCACCAATTCTTGTTTCCACAACAAGCCATTTTTTTCAAAATGCAATTATCATAGGGAAGTGAAATATTCTGAACAGGAACACAGACAGCAAAACATACACTACAGGGGTGTTAAGCCTTCCGTATGCTCTCCAAAGCTAAAACTAATATATTTTGGCAGGTACTTAAAAATGTACCAGTTCTGAATTACATACAAATCCAAATTAGGAACTCACCCACAGAACCTATCTTGTTAATAACTTGGGGATTGCCTGTATTTTGAAAAGAGAATCGACAGAAGAAGGATATTGTAGTAAAATAACATGGTTAATGTGAAATAGGACCTTTTGAGGGAAAGAGTTGTGAATTAACTGAAAGCTGATAAACTTTGACAATTTAGAGGTTTTTTGATTTTATGTTTCTGCATGGCAAGGGTTGATCCGGATGGCCCTTGTGGTCTCTTGCAACTCTATGATTCTAATTTGTCATTCTACTGATTTAGCATTAGTCCTGGCCATTTTCCTCCTTCTCTCAATTTGATTGTATGTATAATATTCTCCTACCTATATTCCAAGTGGTTGGGGCGTATATTTGGATCACTGTGATGTTGAAAGGCTTTCCTTGCACTCGAATTGAGATCATTCTGTCATTTTTTGGGTTGTATCCAAGCACCGCTTTAGCGAATTTCTTATTAATTATGAAGGCTACTCCATTTCTTCGATGTTCCTCTTGTCCACAGTAGTAGATCTGGTGGTCATCTGATGTGAAGTGGCCCATTCCAGTCCATTTCAGTTCGCTGACCCCCAGAATGTCTATCTTTAGTCTTGACATCTCACCAATAACAACATCCAATTTGCCCTGGCTCATAGATCTTACATTCCAGGTTCCTATGGTGTGTTGATCTTTAGAGCATCGGATTCGTCATTCGCCTCCAGTACCGTCGGCCGCTAGCCTTCCTTTCGGCTTTGAGCTAGCTGCGTCATCACATCTGGGGCTAGTTGAACTTATCCTCTGCTCCTCCCCAGTAGCATTTTGGCCATCTTCCGACCTGGGAGTCCCATCTTCCAATGGCATACCGACATATCTCTGGTTGTACTGGTCCATTTAGTTTTCTTGGCAAGGATATTGGAGTGGTTTGCCATTGCCTTCCCCAGGGATCACGCTTGGTCTGACCTCTCTGCCACAACCGTCCCGTCTTGGGTGGCCCTTCACCAACAAGAATGATTGACAACTGGAAAATAGAGGGAGAAACCGTGGAGGCCGTGACAGACTTTGTATTTCTAGGTGCAAAGATTACTGCAGATGCAGACTGTAGCCAGGAAATCAGAAGACGCTTACTTCTTGGGAGGAGAGCAATGTCCAGTCTCGATAAAATAGTGAAGAGTAGAGACATCAGACTGGCAACAAAGATCCGCCTAGTCAAAGCCATGGTATTCCCTGTAGTAACCTACGGATGTGAGAGCTGGACCTTAGGGAAGGCTGAGCGAAGGAAGATCGATGCTTTTGAGCTGTGGTGTTGGAGGAAAGTGCTGAGAGTGCCTTGGACTGCGAGAAGATCCAACCAGTCCATCCTCCAGGAAATAAAGCCCAACTGCTCACTGGAGGGAAAGATACTAGAGACAAAGTTGAAGTACTTTGGCCACATCATGAGGAGACAGGAAAGCCTAGAGAAGACAATTATGCTGGGGAAAGTGGAAGGCAAAAGGAAGAGGGGCCGACCAAGGGCAAGATGGATGGATGGCATCCTTGAAGTGACTGGACTGACCTTGAAGGAGCTGGGGGTGGTAACGGCCGACAGGGAGCTCTGGCGTAGGCTGGTCCATGAGGTCACGAAGAGTCGGAGACGACTGAACGAATGAACAACAACATATTCCAAGTAGCTCCATTACACTATGTTGTCATGATGCTGTTGTAATAGAGGAAAAAGTTGCAAAGTGGAAATTTGGTGAAAAACATTTTTTTCCTAGAAAAACCTTCTAAAAAGAAAAGCCTGTCTGAGTCCCTCTATGGAAATAGAGAAGATCTGGATATAAAAGTTTTAAATAAATAATAATAATAAATAAAATATTGATGTTATTATTTACACTTGCTTGCTTTTTATTACTTCTTTCTTCTCCTTTTACAGTAGGAATGATTAGCTATACTGTTTGTCCTCGATATCCACGGATTCTAGATTCATGGATTCAACCATCCACACTTTAAATCCCAGAAAGCAAACCTTGATTTTGCTATTTTATGTAAGGGACACAATTTTACTATATTATTGGATATAATGGAACTTGAGCACCCATGGATTTTGGTAGCTTCAGGATCCTGGAACTGAACCTTAGAAGGTCCACTGTAAACAAAGCTCTAAAGGCACTTGAGTTTAGGAAGCAGAAATAGTTCTGGTTGTAGGAAAATGTGACATAGTTTGGCTCAGGGCTGATTTGGATTGCAAGAAGAGGTCAAGATGAATTGTGCAAGCACATTAGCTTTAAGGAGTAACTGGCTTCTCTTGTTTCGGGCTAGTTAACGTTATATGTTATGTTCTTCAAGTATGTTATAGCATACTTCATAAATAAGCATACTGTGAGCAGAGTACTGAAGTATACCTGAAGAGCTTCAACTCTTCAAAGGAGAGGGAAATGCAACTTGTATGCTACAAGTGATACCCAGCACCATTCTGGTGGTTTCTTAATTCTCCAACCAATGCTCAGAAGCCCCGAACCTATTATTAAAAATTAGTGTGATTTTGGGGCAGTTTTCACCCCCAAAATGGGCCCAAATGCTCCAAAATGTGACAGTTGAACCGTATCCTGGCAATCCATTTCAAATATCCCATTTGTTTGTTATATTTTATGTTTGTTATGTCTTTAAATGTATTTTAGTTGATTAACTCTGTTGTTGCTGACCTTGATCCTGCTTGTTATCTGCCCCAAGTCCCTTCGGGAGATGGTGGTGGGATATAAAAATAAAGTTGTTGTTGTTGTTGTTTTGTTGTTGCTTTGTTGTTATTCTAACCATATACTAGTCTAGAATGGTAGCTGGAAGTGATGCAGTATCATTTCTGGATAGATGGGTGTTACCCACTAAGATGAGTGGGGGAATTGATCCCCACTTGCCCACTGTTCAGTTGCTAACCCCTAACCTATAGAATCTGGGGTGGCTTTTTGCCACTATTGTTGTAATGTTACATTTGGGGGCTTACAGTTCTTTTTTGCATACCCATCACTCTAAGAAACTAAAAGCTCACTCATTCTCCTCTGCTGAATTTAATCAAGCTTAGTTTGTGAATTTATAGCTATGTTCTGGATATAGAAGCATGAACTATAAATGTGTTTTCTTTGAATGGATGCACCCATCTCACCCAGTGACAACTGATTTGATTCCTTGCCACCCCAAGTTTCTAATGGCAGTGTTGGTTGTATGTATGTGTAAGAGAAGCATGTAAACTTTCTCTATCTCACCTTAAAGCACTATTTTCATTTTTATGCAAAGAAGAGGAATGCATGAGTGGTGCTTTTGGTGCAATTGCCATTATCATTCACCATTGGCTGTGCTGAATAGGACTACTGGGAGTTGCAACCCAACAACATCTGAGGGCCACATTTCTGTTCTAGTGGAATGTGGTTAATGCAATCTTTTTTTGAATGTTAGGGTTTTACCTGGCAAGAAAGGTAGAACTCAGATGCCCTGTGTTGGATATATCAAACACCGTTTTTTAAAAAATGTAACAGATATACAAATCTGTAACGGCTGTGTAAATCACTTTTTGGATTATTCTTGTATTTATGTCTCTGTGACTTTTAAAGATTATTTTAACTTTAACTTATTTTAAAGGTAGGGTATAAATAAAGATTATTATTATTATTATTATTATTATTATTATTATTATTATTGCTGGCCATTGCTATAAAATGTATAGCTTTGTTCTGTTAGGAGTTTAGTTTTACTTATCCAACAAAGTGTAATTTATCACTTTTCAACAGCACAGAGAAATAAAACCAGTACAAAAAAAATCTGATGCCCAGAATTACAAAAAGTATTCCAAAATGTGTATAATCCCTTAATAATCCATGACTTTCCCCAAACTACCAGAAATGCAGAGTACTGGTAGAGAAAGGCATTTCGGTTTGTTGCTTAGAATGTTATACTTTTCTATCCTTCCACTACTTTCCTGTAACCTTTGTTCGACTCACTCCCAATTTTGCTCCATATTAAATATATTCTGGTTCTGGGAGTATCTTGTCTGTCAGCCCTTCATGTTATGCTGATGGAGACGAGAGAGGTATTGTTGGGAAAAGTGGGTCAGTCATTATTTATTACCCAATTGCCAGGGTGACTTATTCATTGCCTGCATCATCATCCCCCAAAGTACT
Source organism: Anolis sagrei (assembly GCF_037176765.1). Lineage (NCBI taxonomy): Eukaryota > Metazoa > Chordata > Lepidosauria > Squamata > Anolidae > Anolis > Anolis sagrei. The sequence goes on from NC_090021.1 coordinate 294,443,904, forward strand.
GCTTTACAGAATAGTGAATTATGTTTCAGGAAAAAGATCAATAAGTGCTTTCAGAGCAACATTTGCCATGAGACTCATCTTCTTTTATACATATATGTATCGCACTAAAAAGGTAGGCTTGTTTTAATTAAAACAGAGAAAAATACCATATAAAAGGTGATTTGCATACAACATTTGTATCACTTTGGAATGGTAAACACTGATAGTCTATGTTCTGGTCAAATTTATTGTCAGTTGATTAAGAACTCTGTGAAAGCAATACTGGGGATGTTTCCTAGCTTCTGTCCAAGTACATTTGCAGTTGATAAACTGCACTGAAAAACTGTAGCAGCAACGACTTTGCTCGTATAGAGCACCCTAAACATTTGTCAGACTTTAAAAATGATTGCACATTCTGCTGTCTGGGTGAAGTTTACACAGATGCAGATTTGCAACCTGCCTAGGGGCTTCCTAGACAGAGGCATTCACTTATATCTGTTCTTTACAAAAATGGGATGAGACAAGATCACCTAGACAATAAGGCTCCTTATTTGAGTTTGCAATTTTTGTTTTCATAATTTGTCTGTAAGTTAGATCAGATAAAAGCTATGCCAGTTATATAGTCTTTCTGCTTTTAAAGACAGATTTCAAATGTTCTCCAATAGCATTCTCATCATATATTGAAGCCTTTTCTGCCAGTGCACACTTACTGCCAGTGCACACTTTTCTTTCATAGTGAGGATCATTTTTTAAAAATGAATGAAATGGTTTTAGATTTTAGACATAATATATTACATATACCGCAGGTCTAGTTCTGTGGTGATACTGGTTCTGATGTGATTGAGAAAAGGCTACCAAAAGAGGCAGGAGGGCTTATTTTGACATCTTTGGAACCTTAGGACATAAATCTGGTTGAGTGGATTTTGCCATCAGATCACTTCTGGCCTCATTGTCGTTGTTGTTGCTGCTGCTGTGTTAATTTATACCCCATTTTTTTCTCCAGAAAGGAGACTCAAAGCAGCTGTTATGGTAGATGTGTGGTAATTTACTACAGTGTGGAACTAATGTGGAAAAGGTACTTGTTTGTCCTACAATTCCCAGGACTGTGGATTCGTGAATGTGTAGTCCAAAAAAGGAACTTTTAAAAGCTCTATCAGAAACTGTGGATTTGTATATGCAGTGATTCATTTTGTGTACAAAGAGAAGTAATTTCTGGTTGTGTGTAGGGTAAGCATCCCTATAACTATTACTGTACGTACTCCTGTATTACTCAACCTCATGTATGCGTTGAGGGCAGGTTTTGGGTCCAGAATTATTGATTTTTGTATGACCCATTGATAAGTAAAGGGTCATTACATGGAGGGGAGAAAGCACTAGTGTCATCTCCCACCCATGCATTCAAAAAGGCCATAAGTGACACCACATCAGACAAATTAGAGAGGGTCAGTGCTTCTTTTAGGTTCTCTCAGGAGGGACTAGGCTCTTGCCTTTCGTCACTCTACTGAAAGAAGAGGGTTGCTCCTCTTCCAATCAGAGTTAAGATACAGTCCTTACATTGACTCATAGATTAGTCGATCCAAGTTTTTGGAGTTGCTTTTTTAAACTAAAATTTCTAGACTGAGTATATATTCTATTCTAATGAATGTTACTGACTTAAAACCCATTGAAACCTGAATTTTCCTCCTGGAAAAAGTGTGCTTGTTCATGTTTTAGTGTATTGTGTTTATTAATTGCTTCTGATACTCCAAAAGAATTGTGAAATAATTTATGTTAGGATAGAAACATAGCAATGAAACGTTATGTCCAGTTAAAACTTGTGCTGTGTATGTTTTGTTGGTCTTGTAAATGCGAGTGAATGTTTTTCATTGTATCAGCACAGTACAATGGATTAATCAGACTTCAGACCCATGGCTGAGCAAATTCAAAATCAGCTACAGTATAGGATTCCCTTCCTTGATCAAAAATATACAGCTTGGATACAAATATGCACCTGAATACACATTTGTATATGAAGGACTTGGAGCAAAATGCAAATATCTGGATATATGTGTTTTAGGCTGCAAGGGTGTTGTTTTAGTACACTATAGCGTCTATAGTAGATTAGATGGTTTCTAAAATAAAAACATTTTTGTGAAGTTTGTTTTAAAAACAATATGTGAAGAACAGAAAGCAACTTCGTACCATTCAGTATGCAGAAGGTGGGCATCAATTAAAACTCTTGTTACTAAGTCCTTTAGCAACTTGTTTCATTAGTAAAAATAAGTGGCATAATATGTACTCAAACTTTACAATATCTTGTACAGTTCAGGATCTTTTGGACAGTGGGGACAAAAGGACAAGGCTTTGATCACTGCAAGGGGAAAATCCTTAGTAAACAAAGTGAGGAATCTCAGAAAATAGTGCCTTGTAATGGAAAGGGTGACACAGGTTCAATTACATTACTTTATGGCAGTACAGCATGGTGTGTTATTGATGATATACTATGTAATAGAAGCCATGGACGTTTGGTCCCTGCTCACTGAATTTTAAGACACCCAAACCTGGAAAAGCTTTTGAAAATTGTCAATAAAAGGAACTATTCATGCACAAATTCTATTATCACACTTACTCTCTCTGCTTCCAGTGGCTGAGACAGGGACTTCTGTGTATTTATGAGGACAGCAGGATGGTGAAGAGACCATGCAAATAAAAGGGAGCTGAAGAAGGAATGCTGACAGTGTGGATATTGCAAAGTGTGGGGAGGATGTGAATGGTAGAAAATAAGAAATTAAAATTGATGAGTGGCTTTTTAATTTTTTTTAAATAAAAAGGTGGTAACATACACTATTGGTTTTCTTTATTAAATGCATAAAATAAATTCTTGCAATGTACATAGTACTTTTAATGTGTCTCTTACAGAGTGAACATGACTATGTAAGAGATACATTTTAAAGAAATGTTTTTATGTTGTATATGCATAAGCATAGCCCCATGTAGGTGAACCATATGTGGGTCCTACACCACACATGACCATAATCATGTTTACAATTTGGCCTTACTTGTTTGAAGGCAAATACATATTGAACCATTCTATGACTACTAAACAAATCATATCATTGTTTAATTCAGCATTTTTTAAAATCAGTATTTAATATTTATTGATCTCTCACCATGTTAAATCAAAATCACAGTAACAATGTATAAGCTGTGGATTTTCATTTCATTTTTTAAAAATTCTATCAGAAACTACTTGAGAAACTGCAAGTAGCTTCTGGTGTGAGAGAATTGGCTGTCTGTAAGGACGTTGCCCAGGAGTTGCCCTGGTATAAATAAATGCATGAATAAATAAATGCTTAAGAAGCACTGACTTGGGAGTTTAAATAATATTATTTCAAAAAGAGCATCTTCTTAGTAATAAAATGTTTGTTTATTTATTTGCTAGGAGCCCCCGGTGGCACAATGGATTAAACTCTTATGCTGGCAGGACTGAAGACTGACAGGTCGTAGGTTCAAATCCAGGGAGAGTGTGGATGAGCTCCCTCTGTCTTCCATCTTCCCATGACATGAAAGAAGCCTTCCACAAGGATGGTAAAACATAAAAAAATCTGGGCGTCCCCTGGACAACATCCTTGCAGACGGCCAGTTCTCTCACACCAGAAGCAACTTGCAGTTTCTCAAGTTGCTCCTGACACAATTTTTTTAACTGAATTTATATCCATTTTTTTCTCCTGAGATGGGATGCAAAACAAGATTGTCCTCCCAGCTAGGAGAAACCACTGAGAAGGTCCTCCTCTGCAGATCTTAAAACTCAAAATGGAGATATGGCATTTCAGATATTCTGGATCCAATCCATGTCAGGATTTAAATGTTGAAATTAGCCAGTGGAAGTGCCCCAACAGGGGAGTTGCATGAACCTTGGAATCATCCCCAGTCAGCAGTCTGACTGCAGTGTTTTTGGTTTGCCTATGTATAAATATAAGTCCACCCGCCCTAGTTAATTAAACCAATTAACAATGCTGACCCTCCAGTCTCTCTGACCTATCATAGTCAGCATCTAACCTTCATACCTAACTCACATTACCTGCTAACTTCAACTCTCAATCTTGGTTGACCCTCTCAAGTCACACACCAGCTCTTAAGCACTCTGTTTAATCTTCAAATAAACACAAATCACTGCCAACATTTCACAGATTTTCTCACTCCCAACAGGCTTTGAAATTCAACACTCAAAAGTATTATTTTTCCCTGTCCTGCCACACCCCATTCCCTCCCGTAAACCACCTCCCATGATTTCCAACCCCACACCAAATGGAACTAGCATCTAACAGAAATGGTCTTTCTCATTACACTAATTAATTATATACATAATGTATATAAAAACCTGAACAAACTATTAAACCTCATGCCTACTCCTGCATCTCATTATTAAGAGTTACTTCTCTTTAATTGCATATGGAGAGCTTTCTAAAACCTGTTCAACACTGACCATTTAATGCAGTTTGAAGGTTGTTTCAAACTAAGTTGGCTAGACATCAAACCCCCATAAAATGTAAAAGAAAGCCTTTATTGTGCACCACTGCTCTGTCTTATTTATATTCATCATCCGGGTCTCAAATGGGGTCCAGGATTTCCTATGTAATCACCTGCATAGTGAAACCAGTTTGAAACTGTATTAAATGGTCGGTGTAGTTGTGCCCTTAGTGTTCTGAAAGGAAGGAAACACAAACCTCCATATCTCTTTTATTTCATGTACACAAATGGTTTCCACAGCTTTCCTTTATATCATTTCAAGCCAAAATGCTATCTGGTTTTATAAAAAGGTATATGCCTTTCAAATGGTAGGTTAGTGTCCTGTGTACAGTGTATGATGAATCACCACTATTAAGTTCTGCACTTAATGTCCCTGCTAATTAAGCATTTTAAGAAACTAAAATATCCCAGACTGTAATTTGAGACATCTATGTTTGATTTTGTTATCTTTTGTTATATTTAATCCACTAATAATATTTATATATAGGGCTTTTTTACTTATAATCTAGTCCTTATAGGAACCTGATACATACCATTCGTATCAAAGCCTTTACCCTATGCTTCATAAAGTTTTTTTCTTACTATTCTCAGAGAGATGCAGTCATCAAGCTTGAAATTAAGGTTCCACTCAAACACTGTCTACTATCTTTTGCAATATCCTCTTCTTGGCTATTTTTAAGGTTCTTGGAATGGAAAAGAAATTTCATTTGTTATTTAGCTGGTTGATGAAACAATGTATGTCATTTTATTGAAGGTGTTAAAAATGTGTTACTTTTCTCAGTTTTGTCTTAGAAGATTAGCATTTTGCTTTGCATAGTCGGAATTGATCTTGCTTCAACACTGTCTCTGAGTGCTGCTTCTTATTGCCATTTGAAACACAGGCAGCATTGGTTACCTTGGTGGATGACTTATGTAAAGAACTGAACCTGCCGTGTGAATCTTGTGTTGGTTTTGGTGGACTATTTAGTGTATTTCAATACTTTCAATACTATTGACCCTGGCATCCTTCTGGGTCACCTCTCTGGGATGGATCTTGATGCCATTCCTTCCAACTTCACTTGGATTTGACAAAAAAAAAGAGGGGCAGTGGGACAAATCTGTCACTCTGTGTGCAGCACCCTCTCAGCAATGCTTCTCTCATCACATGTGGGATTCATGCTGGCTCATTTGTTGCCACCACAACATGGGCAGGCTCCTGCGTTGGGAGGGAAAGTGGCATATGGCGCTTCTGCTCCACTTGTGAGCGGTGCCTCTGCCGGAAGTCCAGTAGTGTCATGGGTCGGGCAGCATGACCATATGTCACTAGACCGTTGGTGAAACATCCTACGGAGCTTAGAAAATCCCCTCTGATGAGATTGTATGTGGAGCTGCCTTTGAAATGTTGCAGCCAGCTGACTGGGGCTGGTTACTTACTTACTTAGGTGATCCATCGTAGTCCGAGGATGATGGTCCCATCCAAGTACTAACCAGGCCCGACCCTGCTTAACTGGCGATGGGCTCGTAGGTGACTGTGGAGCCCTATTCTTGAATTACATCTTCTCCTGCAGTGAGGGCATCGGTTTCCAGGTGGAAGGCGGTCCTGGTCGGGGTTGGCTTGATGCGCCTTCCTCTTGGCACGTTTCTCTTTTTCGCCCTCCATTCATGCCTCTTCAAATTCTACAGCACTGCTGGTCACAGCTGACCCCCAGCTGGAGCGCTCAAGGGCCAGGGCTTCCCAGTTCTCAGTGTCTATGCCAGAGTTTTAAAGGTTGGCTTTAAGCCCATCTTTAAATCTCTGTTCCTGTCCTCCAACATTCTGTTTTCCGTTCTTGAGTTTGGAATAGAGCAACTCTTTTGGGAGATGGTGGTCAGGCATTTGGACAACATGGCCGGTCTAGCGGAGTTGATGGCGGAGGACCATCGCTTCAGTGCTGGTGGTCTTTGCTTCTTCCAGCATGCTGACATTTGTCTGCTTGTCTTCCCAAGAGATTTGCAAGATTTTTCGGAGGCAGCGCTGATGGAAACGTTCCAGGAGTTGCATATGACGTCTGTAGAGAGTCCACGTCTTGCAAGCGTATAGCAGAGTTGGGAGGACAATAGTTTTATAAACAATCACCTTGGTATCCCTATGGATGTCCCGGTCCTCAAACACTCTCTACTTCATTAGGAAAAATGCTTCACTCGCAGAGCTCAGGCGGTGTTGCATTTCAGTGTCAATGTTGACTTTTGTGGAGAGGTGGATGCCAAGGTAGTGGAAATGGTCAACATTTTCTAATGTTATGCCATTAAGCTGTATTTCTGGCATTGGAGAGGGATTGGCTGGTGACTGCTGGAACAGCACTTTGCTTTTCTCAGTGTTTAATGACAGGCTAAGCTGCTCATATGCTTCTGCGAAGGTGTTTAGAGTGGCTTGTAGGTCTTCCGAATGCGCACAGACTGGGGCTGGTTATAGGGAGCATATAACCCCCTCACTGAAACAACTACTGGTCCATTTCCAGGGATAATTCAAAGTGTCGGTTTTGAGATATAAAACTATATTCATCTTAGGTATTTGAAATCTTGTATCTCCCCATATGGGACTGTCCTGAACTTTCTATCATTGTGGGAGAGATTTGTCTCCATTCCATCATTCTTCAAGGCTATTTGGATGATGTGATGGCATTATGAAGCTTCATTTAACTCTGCTTGCACCAACATATTTGACACATAAATACATATAGGATTACACATTTTTAAATAAATTATGTCTAGTTTTAACATGAATTAAAATTGATGTAAAACTGGATCCTTTCAACAGCTTTTCCTCCCATTATTTCACAAAACTTTCCATTTAAATGCAGATTTTGATTTTTCTGTCTTGTAATCAAAGCATTTTTCATGCTCCAATGAAAAAATAAAAATCTACTTTAGTATGACGTTATTCCCTTAAGGGAAAATATTTTCTAGTTTTGTTCCAAAAGTGCAGGATGATTGAGGAATGTCTGCTCTGTTAGGAAAAAAAAAACCCTTTTAAGCACAGATCCCAAAACCAAGGCTTTATAAAAATTGCATATCAATACTGGGGAAAGTAAAGTTTGGAAATGCATAATATCAGTACTGTTTAAAGCGGAATTTGGAAGTGTATAATAAAAATTGGTATTATATATGACATTCCTGTATATGTCTACCTCAGGGTAGGACCTATTAAATTCAGAGTAGGACTTCAGAGTATTGGTATTATAGCTAAGTTAACGAAGTAGATGTATTCCTAGGCAATTCTTCTTTTGCAGAAAATTTGGTACTAGAGGCAAAAATATCATAAAAGGAATCGTAGATGCCTGTACTCCCCCCCCCCTCCAAAAAAGAGAAAGTGTGGACATTTCGTGTTTCAGCAAACCTTTTATCCAGCATTACCAATGGGCATATGTAATTTTTTTTAAAAAAAAAACGAAGTTAGGAAAACTGTGTATAAACAAAATCATTCTGAACCTTCTGAAGACCTACTGAAGGTTTCTTCCACAATGAATCCAGGGATGATTTCTTATTTCAATAGCCTCCACTTCTCTTTCCACATTGGTGGCTAAATTTCTAGACCCATGTTTCTTTAACATTCTGGGGCTGGTATGCTTTAATATACCCACAAATTTAAAAAATGCTTCCGGTGTTTTCCCAACTGGGTTTCCAGGTGTTTTGGACATCAGCTCCCAGAATCACTGAGCAAGGCAGCTGAGGCTCCTGGAAGAAAGTCCTAAACACCTAGAACAGTGTTTCTCAACCTGGGGGTCGGGACCCCTGAGGGGGTCGCGAGGGGGTGTCAGAGGGGTCACCGAAGACCATAAGAAAACACAGTATTTTCTGATGGTTATGGGGATTCCATGTGGGAAGTTTGAGCCAATTCTATTGTTGGTGGAGTCCAAAATTCAAGGTCAATGCCTATCAAACCTTTCCAGTATTTACTGTTGGTCATAGGAGTTCTGTGTGCCAAGACTGGTTCAATTCAGTCGTTGGTGGAGTTCAGAATGCTCTTTGATTGTAATGAACTATAAATCCCAGCAACTACAACTCCCAAATGTCAAGATCTATTTTCCCCAGACTCCACCAGTGTTCATATTTGGGCATATTGAGTATTTGTGCCAAGTTTGGTCCAGATCCACCATTGCATGTGTCCACAGTGCTCTCTGGATATAGGTGAACTACAACTCCCAGACTCAAGGTCAATGCCCATCAAACCCTTCCAGTGTCCTTCATTGGTCATGGGAGCCAAGTTTGGTTCAAATCTATTGCTGGTGGAGTTCAGAATGCTATTTGATTATAAGTGAACTATAAATCCCAGCAACTACAACTCCCAAATTACAAAATCAATCCTCCCCCAACCCCACTAGCATTCACATTTGGGTGTATTGGGTATTTGTGCCCAGTTTGGTCCAGTGAATGAAAATGCATCCTGCATATCAGATATTTACATTGTGATTTATAACAGTAGTAAAATGACTGTTATGAAGTAGCAACGGAAAAAATATTATGGTTGGGGGTCACCACAACATGAGGGACTGTATTAAGGGGTCACGGCATTAGGAAGGTTGAGAACCACTGACCTAGAAGATTGGAAGTATGCCACTGGAGTCACCCATTGTGGGAGCAATTGGAAGGTACAGAGGGTGCATACACCACCTGTTTTCCACTTCTTAGAGTTGGTTATAACCTTTAAAGCCCATGGTTTGGGTCCAGGTGACCTGCAGGATTGCCTTCTCCCATATAATCCGTCCCTTAGGACACTGAGGTCCTCTGGGGGGTGGCTACTCCAACTAACCAGAACCTGACTGGCAATTGCCATTCAGAGGACCTTTATACCAGCCCTCCCTGGACTGTGGAATGACCTACTGGAAGAGCTCCAACAGCTAAATGAGCTGTCAGAATTTAAAACACAGATATACCCATCTCTTCCAGCAGGCCTACCTAGTCAGTGTTAAACCATTATTTTTAATTTTACATTATGTTATTATTGTATTGTAATCTTTGCTCCATATATTTTAACATATGTATTTTATAGTAATGTGTTTAACTATATACATTTTGTTATATACATTTTATATTGCTGTGTTTTGATTATGTTGTGCCCTGCCTCAAGCCATGATGAGAAGTGGGTAACTAATGATGATGATGATGATGATGTACTCTGTTTATGTATAAGACAAAAAGCTTTAGTCGAAACATCAAGCCAAAAATCTTATCCATGGCTCAATATGAGTACTGTGACTTAACCCTTTATCAAAAAAGGAACCCATTCTCTGAGTAGAGTGTCAAAGGTCAATAGGTTCTTCCAGTTCACCCTGGAAGAATCTAAAAAAAGCACCAACCCTTCTACACTCCCTGCCATGGTGTTGCCTCTAGCCTTTTTTCAATCACCTGGGAGAGGGAATGGTTGTGTCCAAGGATGGCTGGCCCTGAGACGGCGTTGGTTCTTTCCTCTCTCCATAGAATGACCCTTGACTTATCCATGGGTCATATCAAAATGCATGCCTGCCCTTGAATTATACATGAGGTCCATTTAGTATGAGTGTGCACAGTAACCATGTCCAAACATTTCTTTTATATGTACTGCAACTTTTGCAAATACTTTAAAAAAATCAGTGTCAAAGCTCTCACTAGACCCCCCCCCCCATTTTTTGCACAAATGAAGGCAATAGCTATTGAAATTATTACAATATTACAACATTTTTCATATGTTTGTACCAAAATGCTTCTCAGAGAGCACTGTTTTCTTTCTGCATTCTTCAGTCTCACTTAGCCCCTGAACGTTTTGTTTCCATGTGCATATCCGTGATATGGCGGAGAAGTATTATAGTTGTTTTGTGGTATACATTCTCATGCTTTGTGTGCAGTTGTGCAAATTTAGATGTTGGAAACAGGAAAGACCCATATTTCTTGAGAGGCTATTTATTTTGTTTATGCATTGTCCCCAAAGGGGAGATTGGTGTGTAATTGTGTGTGTGTGTGTGAAATGGTGAACATTTCATTTCATAAATTGGTATTTTTCTACTACTTATGTGTGTCTGAAGTGTGGTCAAGATTTGACAAAGTGAGGTTCTAATAATTAGCTTTATGATGTCAGTTGTTTTCTTTAAAGTATCAAGTTTAAAAGTATCCTGTCAACTGTGTTATGTACATGGCCATTAAACTGCTGGTTCATAACTGCACATTGAATGCAAAATCCTTTACCATTATGGAACAGTTTAGTGGGCCCCTTTAATGAGCTCTATATATTTAAAATGTCTATTTCCTGTCTGAAGCTAGAAAAACATTAAAGCTAAAGACTGAAACCTTCTGCTTTTGTTTAGTCTATGGTAGAATTATTGATGTTGCTTTCATGATTGGTGATTGATTTAAGAGTATTTTTTTCCTTTGTATTGTATTCAGCATTGACTTCTGTAGCTGTAGGTCAGTTATTTGAGAATTGAGTGAACTCTTATTTGTCTAAGACTCTTAATTCCACTAAGGGCAGGACCCATCCCTCTAAGTATGCAGGCATGTGCACATGCTTCTGTGTGCGTTTATCCTTCTACCACTATTTGGAAAGTTGTTTCTCAAAAGTGGGACATGATCCAGAGGAGCTGCTGCCGAAAGAGCAAATTTGCACTTTTTGGTTGTGTGGTACAAGATCTTAATCCAAATATTACAAAATTGGATTTCTAGATCTCTTGTCACTTGACTAAAACTGATCATGTTGTTGGTCTTTTGCCATTGTTTTATTTAAAATGTTAAGGTAAGTTATACAGTAAATATAACTTTATTCACTCTGTCTACAACAAGTGTAGAGTTACAAGTAAGGGACAAATTGACATTTGATAGTCTTGCGACATGCAAGGATGCTAAATAAGATTGCTCATTTAAACTGCTGGTGCTAAATAAGATTGCTTATTTAGCATCCTAAATACACTCTTATTTTTTGTTTATTTGGAAGCATATTCCAGAGCCAGTGAAGTAAAATGGAATGATACACATTTGTGGTTATCAAGACCATGCATTTGAATTTTTTGGTGGTATAGAGCAGAACTTCTTGAACTTTTCCAACTTGTGACTCCTTTCTGCCTGAGACATTTTTATGCAATCCCAGGTATATAAATATATAAAATAGGTACACAAATCAAACATTTTACTGATAATAAATCAGCATTTGCAAGGCTTGCTAAACAGGCTGGTTTTTATTTTTATGAAGTACATCAAAACATTTTCTGTAGAGTCCACTGTGAACACTGCATTTTATTACCAACTGATTTGTTTAAGGTGGCATTTAGAAACATTTTACTATTGCCAAATTTCATGATCCCAACATTGAGATAAAAGGACCCCATGTGGGATCAGGGCCCACAGCTTAAGAAGCAGTGGTCAAGAGAGGGTACCACCTTCACCTTTCTTCAGGGTCTAGTTGTTACATTGCACAAGTAGTTGTGATATTATATATTTCTTATTCTCCAAAGTTAGTTATTTCCCTTATGTTATAGGAGAGTAGCCTTTTGTGAATTGATAAGCAATGATAATAAGTATATAAGAGATTAAAACAGTGTCTGCAACCTACTGAAAACAAATTAGTAGAATCATAGAATAAAACCAAAAGAGACCACATGGGCCATCTAGTCCAATCGGACCTGCCATGCAGGAAAAGCACAATCAAAGTACCTCTGACACATGGCCATCCAGCCTCTGTTTAAAAGCTTCCAAGGAAGGTGTTTCCACCACATTCCGAGGCAGTGAGTTTCACTGCTGAACAGATCTTACAGTTTGGAAGTTTTTCCTAATGTTCAGGTGGAATCCCCTTTCTTGCAATTTGAACCCATTGCTCTGAGTCCTAATTTCCAGGGCAGCAGAAATCAAGCGCTTCCTTCCTTTCACATATTTATACATTGCTATCTAGACTTGGGCGATCAAGGAAAAATTTGGTTCTAAACTCGTTTCGTTTCTAGGGAGCACTCATTTCGGGGGTTTTTTTTTGGACTTCCGAAATTTCCAATTTCAAAATTTTGAAATTTATGAAATTTCGTTTATTACGAATCGATTCGTTAATGAGGTGGGTGTGGCCTCACCTGGCTCCTCCTGAAGGCCACGCCCACCTCATCCCCCAGCCATTCATCGCCCTTTGCAGGCAGCCAGGGCAGGGGAACTGTAAGATTTCAAAAGTAATCTTACAGTTCCCCTGCCCTGGCTGCCTGCAAAGAGTGATGGATGACAGGGGGATGAGATGGGCGTGGCCTTCAGGAGGAGACGGGCGAGGCCATGCCCACCTCATCCCCCAGGCATTCATCGCCCTTTGCAGGCAGCCAGGGCAGGGGAACTGTAAGATTTCAAAAGTAATCTTTGCATGGCCTCGCAAAGCCGCGGATGCAAAGAGGGAGGAGGTGGGGGTGGGTAACAGCCGTTCCTGAAGGCCACGCCCCCAGCATTTACGATTCACTGGCGGATCGTAAGGAAGATGGTGGACGCGGCTTCGATATGGGCAAAACACTTCCGGGTTGCTGAAACGCGTCAATATCGCTTCTAATTATTAAAAAATAACGAATAAATAACGAGTAACGAAAATAACGATCTGGATCGCCCAAGCCTATTGCTATCATTTCTCCTCTCAACCCTCTCTTCTGCAAGCTAAACATACCCATCACTAGCATTCAATTAGAAATCAAGTATATTTTCTTTAGAAGTTTGTTTTATATAAATTACATTTAAAAAATGAATTAAAAGTGTTTCTCAAACCCTCTTTTAATCTATCTTTTTGTAATTGTTAAACATTAAGAAACTAAATTGCTTTCTATTTTGTCAGTATTGTAGAAAGATCTTGTTTCTTTCTTTTAAACATCTATTTTTCTTTATGAACTAAAAATATTTTTGTTTTTCTTTTTGGTGAAAGTGAATTTTAGGTGCTAAATCCAATTGCAGGTACTAAAAACATTAAAGCTGTTGAATCAATCAATAAGTATTGATTTACCATTCAGCAACTGATCCAATGTTTCCACTGTAAACGGGAGAAACAGAATTGGGTCTATGTCTTTTTCTCTGTACTCTTCCTGGTTCTGTGATAGAGTCTTTCAGACAAGACTGTTCTAGAGTTATATATGCATCTAGGGCCTACTTTGAATTGCTATCTATCCTGAACAAGACTGGTAATCAGGTAGTTATGCTGTTGTATCAAGTGAGTCTAACTGATCCTGGAAAATTTCAGCATTTCTTGCACGTAAAAAGTTGTTAGACTCCGTACTTGATATATCCTATATTATGCCTCCATCAATTTCCCCTATATGACATGACATCATTTCTTATCTGCATATACAACATCATTGCACTTTGTGCATATTTGATTTTCATCTGCAAAGTTGTGCTTACCTGAGTCATGGTGCCGTTATGTCGTGAATGCAAAACATCCTTTTCAGAATCTTGCATATCAAGTATGTTCTTTTCCAAGTATGTTAGGGTTTATTTCATTTAAATAGTTTGAACTACCTAATTTTTCATCTCTAGAGAAGTTTTGTAATAGCACAATTGAGGTATTTGAAGTCTTCTTGCCTATTTTAGGTTTGTATTGTGTAAAAAACCAAGTAAATTATAACTAGAAAACAATTTATCAAGTACAGTTGTTTATTCATTCAGTCGCTTCCAACTCTTTGTGACCTCATGGACCAGCCCACTCCAGAGCTCCCTGTCAGCTGTCACCACCCCCAGCTCCTTCAGAGTCAAGCCAGTTACTTCAAGTACAGTTCCTTTACTTAAAGTTGAGAGACCTGTGCTTAAGCAGATTGGAGAAACATATTTAATTCAGTCTCATAAAAATGAATTCCAAAAGACGACATTTATATTATTTAAAGAAAAGTTGAAAATCATATGCTTCTGTTTCATTCCATTTGTGAAATCTTTCAGTCCATAGTCTTATGAAAAGCCTGGGCGTTTCCTAAAGTCGTGTCATGTTTGTCTTCCCCCATCCCCAGCAAAACATTTGTCAACTTAACTGTGCATATTTATATCGCAGAGTTTCTTTCAACCTTTCATAATGAATATAGGACGTCTCCTTGTACTGAGCAAGAACACTGTGAAGTCTAATCCTGAAGTTTTTGCTACAATAATGACTCTTCAGGCTATCAGCGGAGATTGTAGTATCCAATAAACTCTTAGTTGTAGATGCTGGAAACTGAACCTGGGAGCCACACACTTTTTCGTGCTATGGAAATAGTAAGGATACTCCTTAGTTTGCATATAGTTTCTCAGTTACAACAATATAGCTAGTTATAACTTCAAAGTTTTCTGATGTAATATAGGTAAGGATTGCTGTTCCTAGGGTCAAAAATTGGATCCATTCAGAGTTACTATATTAGCACGGCCATATTGATGAGGCAATTGGCACATGGTTGCTCTCGGCCAGAAGACAAGTGTGCCCTCAGAGATTATATCAGTGTTTGATGATGATATGGTGAATTCTATCACTTTATTTCAGAACTTTGAAAAATTATTTTTTGGGATCGATTGAAAATAAATAAAATGCTAATAAATTATTTTTTTCAATTCCGAAATAGATGACTGTGTGATTGAAACAGGGTTGGGCATCAAAGAAGAGGCATTGGGAATTGGACTGTATATAATTAAAATAGTGTAATAATATTGCTTGATGAGGAAGATGTAATAGAAGGATAGCCTGAATGAATAGCACTCACTTTTACTGCTGATGATATTTTGAACATCAATAACTTAATTTAATTTGAATGCATAGCAGAGCTTGTTTTGAGTGTACAGGGTTTTATATATGTAAATATGTATATCTTTCCACGAGAGCTTTACAAATGGAGCTTTGATTTGTGCAAGTCTAATCCTTAGTTTTTCCCAGAGTGTGTTCAATTTAATGGTGTATTGGCACAGTAGCCCATTTTTCTAATTGCTTTTCAAAAAGTGATAATTTGACTGTTGTATATAATGGTTCTCCAAAGATAGATATTATTAAGGTGATGAACAGCTCTGTTTGGATTTATGCTTATCAGTAACCTTTACTCATAATGTGATATTGTCTGAATGTCTTATTTTGTTCAGCTTTCCCTAGCCCTGATGAAGCCTTAGGCTGCTGTTTCTTTGAGTTACTGATAATTTTTTATCTGATTAACTGACACATTTAGTTGAAATCAGACACAGCCCTTAGGCTGGGCATGGATTTAATTTTAAAAGTATCAAAGGTTTGCACTGTGTGCCGTTTAATCATCATGTTTATCAGGCAAGAAAAAATTACCGGAAGGACTATAGGGAGAAGGGTTATCTTAAGGAGCAGTAGCTTGGGAAATTGACAATAACTACAAGGTAATTTACTGCTAACTTTAGCTTCCATTAATATAACATTTCCCACTAATAATTACAGTGCATGTAATATACTAATTAAATGGAAAGCATTATCACTAATTTTCTTCCCGCTGAACTCAAAGAATTGTGTAACAAGAGGATTAAAAAAAATCACATCTAGTAGTACTGTTTTCAGTCCACACGCAAACTGGAGAGCTAGGTTGCATTTTGTGTTGCTCTTTTCGCTGACCTTTTAGTTTTTCAGGAATCTTTATAGTTTCTATTTTAAAATTCTTCCCAACCTGGCAGCAAATTGAGATTTTAGTAGCATATGTGAAGCAGGGTAAATGCTTATAATCAAGAGATTCAGATTAGTGTTTCAATACTGCTCAATATTGATTTAGGGTGCAAGACTTTGTGAGATCATCCATGAAACTATAGTATATTGTTAAGTGTGGGGAGGTCTGCTGTGGACATCCATCCCTTGATGAATAGTGGTCTTTTATGAATATTAAGTCCACCTTTTGTATTCAGAGACCTAACAAATTGGGAAATTTAATCGTGTCCAAAAGACAAGCCTTATAATTCTTGCAGTGGGGGTGAGAGTAAGGAATATTTGGCAAAGTTTTGAAGAAATAACATTTGTTTTGTTAGCATCATCATTATTTTTCTCCCCATTAGAATCTATGTGTGTATATGTTCCAGAGAGAGAGAGAGATCTTTAAACTCTTTCATTAGTACATTCTGCTCTATCCTGTCTATTCTATTCTAGAGAGACATTTTCCTTACTTCTGTGACTCTCTGCCACAGAATTCCCCCATGTGGTATCTAAAGTGATGCATTGTTATAGTTGGAACATGGGTGAGCAACCTATTGCTTATGTTTTGTTCTACAACTTCTGTAATTAGCCATTTGCTGTGCTTGTTTTAGCTGATAGGAGTTGTAGTCCAGAACATGGAAGGTGGTATGTTACTTATTCATGGACTAGACCATGGTCCAGTTTCAAATGAATGCCCATCTTCAGATTTTGGTAGGTGACCTACCCTACTAGCTAACACTTTCATAGGATAATTATAAATAGCACTTCTAGCTTGTTAGAGTAATCAAAATGTAATAATAATACAGTGGTACAAACAGTATAGGAAATACTGAATTGTTCAGTGATTTACATGGAATTAAAGAGAAGCGGGCTGTGATGTCATTATTATTAAGATATCAGTTTGCAGGAATGAAAAAGACACATCCCTGTCTGAGGAATTACCATCTAAGTAAAAGGGAAGGTGGCAAGAAGGACAGAAAAAGAGAAAATATTCAAAAGATGTGCAGTTTCTTTAGCATTGCACCTTCATTTAAACTGACAAAGATGAGTGTTGATAGAAATTGCTTCTTTAAACTGTAAAATAATACAGATGTATTAAAAGATAAAAGCAAGTGGGTTAGGACTTTAATATTTTTAAAGATGACGTTATCTCTGAAAAAAAGGATTTGTGGAGTAAAATGAAGCGAACCCAAAGGATGGTCACCAATAGCTCCTCTTCATCTGGGAGAGAAGTGACTAGAGGGGTGCCACAGAATTCTCTCCTGGGCCCAGTGCTATTCTTCATCTTTATCAGTGACTTAGATGATGGAATGGAATGGCTGCTTATCAAATTTACATGGAATAGAAGATTTGCTTATCAAATTGGGACGGATAGCTAATACTTCAGATTCAGAATCCAAAAAAAGAGTTGGTCAAAACTAATAACATAAATGCAGGCGGAAAAAATTAAATGCACCGATATAGAATAGGTGACACCTGGCCTGATAGGAGAAGGATCTAGGGAGTCTTAGTAGACCAAAAGCCTAACGTGTCAACAGTGTGATGCAGCAGCTAGCAAAGCCAGTGTGACTGAGCTGCATCAATAGGAGTGTAGTACAAGGGAAGTAATAATGTCATTCTCTTCTGCTTTGGTCAGACCTCACTTGGAATACTTTGTTCCATATTGATAAGCTGGAATTTGTCCATGGAAAAGAGATCTAAATGGTAAAAGGTCTAGAAACCATGCTCTACGAGGAGCAGTTTAGCAAGCTGGATCTAAATGTTTTCTATGTTAACTCACTGCAGTGTTAAGGGCCACATGTACTGCTTTTTGGGTTCTCTAGTGCCTTGGATTTGGATGATTGTCATTGACCTAAAACCTAGATTTCCTTGTTCCCTGTAATAGGCACCAAAAAGCCTCAAAAAAGATAAAAGCATAGCAAACATGAATTTTCCAAAGCGAACAAGAGTATGAGACACAGATGCACTAGACACTGAGGTTGCTCCCTTGAAGCCCTAAAGCCTTGTACACTCATGCTGGCGCTCCCTATGGTGCCAGTGCCCTTTCCAGTGCCAGCTCGTAACTAAAAATGCTGCTTGCATGTCAAAGCAAAAACCAGGCCAATTGATGGTTCTTCACTCAAAATGCTTTTAAGTTGGCACGCTCTTAAGTCAAGGTTCCACTGTAATGTATTTTCTTGTTTCTCTCACACCCTTTAATAGAGCCTTCAGCGGCCCAGATGAAAGAAAGAATAGCTTTTGTTAAGGGGCACTTCACTACTTTTCTTTGGTTATTATCCCTATTTAAATTATCTCTATTCTCCTCAGGATAAAGAAAATGTGGATGCTGTTTCAGTAGGAGCCATTCTGTCAGACTATCAACGAGTCCGTGTGGAAGATGTGTAAGTAAAACCAGCTTTTGCTTGGAGCATTGAATGAATAAGTTATGGCAACAGTATTACAGGTTTTGGTTGCTGTGTACTATACTTTTCAACTGTGATTTGAGTTTTGTTACAGCACACATTTTTAGCTTTGTGTAAAATAAAAATGAATGCTCTGTTCTTTTTGAATTACAACATGCTATTCAAGCAAAGTTCACTCTCAGAAATATCGTATATTTTGTCTTTGTACTTCTCTTCACTCACTGAGTTAAAGCCTTCTATACAATTCATCTATCCAAAACCACCATAAAATTAGAAAAAGAGTCAAGATACAATCTTCCATCTCTTTCTATTTTTTTCTGCCAGCTGGCCAATTTGCATAGCGCTAATGGGATGCTGAAATCTTTGAGAGTTCAGCTTAACAATATTAGCTTGAGGACTGAAGGTTTCATTGGACAAATACTTCTTTTGTTGGGTGAATATTAAGCTCAGTTTTAGTGTATATTTTGATTTTGAGCCATTGTGTCTAGAGGAAAAGTAGGATGTAGTCCTCCAAACCTTTTATGATCTATTTGTCACATTAAAAATAGTTGACAAACATCTGCTTAAAATATTGCCACTGGATGTACTCTTCTCCTTCATGGCTTACACTCTATCTTTATGTAATGTCGGTTGTCTGCATAGTGTTTTCTGCACTAAGAAAACCAAAATGACAAAGTCAGAAAATGTGAAAAATTACTGGAGGTATGCAAACTCATGTAATCTCATTTATTATTGTGATTTTTTAACGTGTATGTTTGTTTTCCTATACATGGTAATGAAATAGATAAAGGTTAATACTACTACCCTACACTGATTCTTCTGCCAACAATTTTTTATAGTTAATAATTCAACATCTTTCATACCAGTGATGGTTTTTGTTTCAAGGAAAAACTAGCAGTGTTCCTACGTAACAATAAAAATAATAGATTGTACTTTCACTATTGTAATTTTAATGAATATGATGTATTGAAATAAAATTCATCCCAGGTATTTCCAAGGTCCCAATGAAAACTAGAGAAGAAATATGACAATACATATGACTGTTTGATTCCTTGGGTCTACACTCTGAAATGTGAGAACTACAAAATAAACAGTGTTTGTCTAGAATGGCTCACATATCATTACAGTAGTCAATTCATAAGTATATTCATTTAAATATATAGTTCCAATTCCTTCATTGTACATGTGTATGCAAGCAATTGATAAAGACACTGAAATATACAAAGACCTCTGGACTGAACTGTTGGTAGTCCTTTTACAGTGCAGTCTCATATATATCTATTCAAAAGCAAGTATCATTCAATATAGTGTATTGCTAGGTGTATAACCATTTTATGAGCAATCTTTAATTCTGGGGACATGAGCCCATTAGAGTTTGTGTGTATTTAAGCTCTATGCTTTATTCTTATAAATGAACTAGATGATCAAGAATGTTTTGCTACTATTAAATCTTGTTTTGGTTTTGTGATTTGATGTTGACTTCTCTGGACTCCTGTGGGAGAAAATTTATATTCTGATATTCAGATGTAAGCTCTACCACATCTCCCATATATTATTTCCACTTCTTATAATGGCATATACACTCACTGATGTGAAATAATTTCTTGGTGGGATGTTCTGAGGGGGGATTATTGTTTTAAGTATTTTCGTTTTATTCACTGTAGGACGTGTGAGATATATTAAATCCTGAATTCTGTTATTTAGGCAAACTCATTGAATCAATTGGATTTGCCACTAAATTGATTCTCAATTTACTAGCTGATTCACTGGTCCAAGGATACCAAACTAGAAGTTCTGTGTCTTACATTAGTATTCAAAAATGGGCAGGATCTTTTCAGGCTGGATATACAATTCCATGTAATCCAGTATCTGATCCCAGATTATCTGATGGATTATGTGAGTCCACACTGCCATGCGATCCAGTTACAATCAGAAATTGGATTAGTGTAGAAGTGACCTCAATGGTTTCACCAATGCTCACTAATGTTATTTTAGCTCTCTCTTTTTGCTGTAAAATAGCTGCAAGGTGATTTGAAGTAAAAAAAGTGAAATAATGAGCACCTTAGTTATATCCTACATGTTGCTGTCAGTATTTTTTTCTTGAGATATGAAGCTGCAAAATCTCAGTTCAGCATATGTTCACATTGTGCTATCAATGAGATTTAAACCTATATAAGTCCTGAGGTTATATTTACAAGCTGCACAGCTGCATTTATGCCATTATTCTTATTGCAGCTCAAAGAGCATAGAACTGCATTTGTGCTTGGAGGCTTAAAAAGGCATTTTAGTGATAAATATACTTGCTCTGTCATCAATGCCTTTCTTGTGTTTAAGCCACTTCTTTAGATCTTCAAAGAATTGAATAGAAATATAATATTTAGGGAGAAATTGGGGGGGGGGGTGCTTTCTTTTTACCTGTTTTTGCCCATTTTTGGTCTAAAAAAAATTAGCCGCGTGTGTTCCTTCTATTTTATCAGTTTTATATTTGTTTATTTATGCAATGCTTTTAGCATGAAATAAAATAACCTGTTGACTACTGTTTTATTTAGAATTGCATTATTTTGTTTTGATGTAATTTAATATAATACTAAACTATTAAAAACAACAACTGAAGCATAATTAAATCATTTCAACTGTCAGTTAAATCTCAACAAAACAGCAGAGATTTAATCTAGTATCTGAATGTCTTCAGAATTTCTCTGTATCATAATTTGGACACCTACATGGAAAACGTTATCTGAAGGACCTCTGAAAAAATTAATTTGAGACAAGTGACATTTTAGATGTTCCATCCTAGGTTGTTAGGATATAGAAGTTTCTTCCTAGAGAATTATTGAACAAAACCATTCAGAAGGACTTTCTAATTTGAATCGCTTCTGAGAAGTGTTTCACCTCTTGTATTGTTGACTGTATTGTTTGACTTTAGAGTTGGATTTAAAAAAATAATTTTAAAATTGCACTTATCTCTGGGTTGCCATTAGTGTGTTCTGTTAAGAGCCACCTTGGGGGCCTTGTGGCCAAACTGTAGGTTATAAATTGAATAAATAAAATAAAATAATTAACATGCACATATGATTTGAATCACTGCTAAGGGTATTAACCATAACATGACCACTTCACAGAAGAGTGGATTTTTTTTCTACCAAGAGCTTATGTTACACACCATTATCTTTTTGGATTTGAGGAATTTTCAAAAATATCTTAAGGCAACACAACAGATGAAGACAACCAGATGACTACTATTTATAGAGGTGTGCATAAGTCCAAAGTTCGGCAGCCAGACTGCTAACTGGGGTGAATTATAGGGAGCGGTCTACTGCCCCTGTTTAAGGAGCTCCATTGGCTGCCATTCATTTTTCGGTCCCCATTTAAGGTGCAGATTATCACCTATAAAGCCCTGAATGGTTTGGGACCTGCCTACCTTCGTGACCGCATCTCCTACCATAAATCTGCATGATCTCGTCGATCCTCTGGGGAGGCCCTCCTTTCGCCCCTTTCTTGTGGCAATGAGAGAGAGAGCCCCTCAGCTCATCACCACACTATATGATTTTTCATAAGACTGTGTCATTTTACTTCAGTCAATAGAGCTATGCCACAGTAACAACATTGATAGGATATGTTGTAGTTTACTTCTTCAATAACGTAGAACTGGAACAGTTACAGCTTAAATCAGATGAGTCACATTCTTGACTTATCTGATGTTTGAGAAATGTAATTGTTAACTACATCATTTTAACCGATGTTTTAAAACAGTGGTTCCCAACCTGTGGTCTGTGGACCAGCAGAGGTCCACAAGAACTAAAAAATGGTTACTGTTACTGCACCGTTGCAATGAAATCAACTGGTCTCACAAAACCGTCTTATAGTGTCGAGGCATATTAAATATGGAGGCTCCTTCTTTGGAAGCTTTTAAACAGAGGCTGGATGGCCATCTGTCAGGGGTGATTTGAATGCAATATTCCTGCTTCTTGGCAGGGGGTTGGACTGGATGGCCCATGAGGTCTCTTCCAACTCTTTGATTCTATGATTCTATGAAATATGGTTTTCTGTGGGTGAGCAGATGGCAACTACTGGATGGCATATGTTCTGTATCAGCAACTAGAGCTGATGTGGTCTGTACAATCCAGTTTTCTGAATTAGCACCCCAAATAACCAAACCAAATGTAAAATTGACCAAAAACTGATTTGTAACCCTTTTGGTACTAATGTTTCAGAGTGGCCCCTGGTCAAAGTGGTGCCTGGTCAAAAAAGGGTTGAGAACCACTGTTTTAAAAGAAAATAGAAATAAATTTAAACCATCCCTAAACTAGGCTTTAAATATATTGTCTACTCGAGTAAACAATAATTTGTGAGCAAGAGCAAACAAAAGTGAAGTGTGATGAAGGCTATAATGTAGTCATTTACTTCAGAATAACTTCCATTGAACAAGATGGGTTTGCTTATGAATAGACATCTATAAAATGTGAGCAGTGAATGAAGCATTATGAGAAAGCAACAAAATGCTATAACCATGTCACCACTTTGCTATAGTCCATGGATAAGGAAGACACTTAAACCCTTTTTTGAAACTCCTCAAGCTTCCAGAACACCTTGAAAGTTCCCAGATCCTCAAATTTTATTTTATTTTTGTCAGATGAAAAAATGCCTGAAAGTTATCCAATCTGCAAATTCTCAACAAAAATAATAAAAATAAAAATTTGGTAGCTTGGGTTGGCTTGCATGAAATACCAATTTTGACTGAAATCAAAACTAAAAGTGACATAGGTCAACTTGGGATCTCTCATAATATGGTATTAAGGTTCTGTGAGGGGGATGTCAGCATGAAAATCGGTGTGTTTGTCATCAGAAGCAAAGGGAACCAAAAAAGGAGCTTGTTTTTCAGTTTTAAAGAAGCCTCAACTATATTCATTCAGTAAATTCTAATACGTCTCTATAATTTTGTGCAAAATTGGAACTGAATTGATGCCTGCTTGTGTGCATTTCAAAATATTGTTCCTCCTTTATAAAATGTCTCCCCCTTTTCTTATTTTCATCTTTGGCATAATTTTAGACGTATTTCTTAAGCTATTGTGCCAGAGGTTGTTCACAGAATTGTTTCTGCCTCAGAACAGGGTAGCTATCGAGCTTATTTCTGTACTTGGCTGCTTAACTTGGGGAAGGGTATGCTTTGAAGCCTTTGATTCCTTTCATTTAAGTGTTTGTATAGCAGTAAATATATAATTCCAGGGGTGTTGTCGTAGATTTACAATGGATGAAATAAAAAGCCGAACTCTTGAAAGAATGTTTCCTACCAAACAAAAGAAAGATAAGAATGTACATGTTCCCTTTTATATAAATCCTTGTCTCTAACACTCCCGTTTTCATGAACATAAGCCCATCTTTTCCTGTTGTGCTTTGGAATACACTGCTTAAATAAATGTCCAAGTTAAACCTCAACAAACACTACCATAATCCCAAGTAGTATTTAGTGTCTGGTGATATTTTGAGAACATATAATGCCAAACTATAGATATTTACTTCAAAGCTTTTTATTGAATGGAACAGAAGTTTCATAAAACTGCTTTTATTTTTTACATTAGCATTTTCAGGTACATTGTTGTTATATTAGGCTTTCTAATTGTGTAGGGGTCAGAGGACTAAGGCTCCCATGAAAGATTAGGGCAAACAAATTGAAATTGAATCTAGACAAGACAGAGGTACTCTTGGCCAGTCAAAAGGCCAAACAGGGTATAGGGTTACAGCCTGTGCTAGATGGGGTTACACTTCCTCTGAAGTCACAGTTTCGCAGCTTAGGAGTTCTCCTGGATTCCTCGCTGAGACTGGAACCCCAGGTCTCGGTGGTGGCAGGGGAACTTTCGCACAATTAAAACTTGTGTGCCATCTGCGCCTGTATCTTGAGAAGCCAGACTTGGCCACAGCAGTCCATACTCTTGTCACATCTCAAATACACTACTGCTACGCATTCTACGTGGAGTTGCCTTTGAAGACTGTTTGGAAGCTTCAAATAGCTCAATGGGCAGAGCCAGGATACTTACCGGAGTGGTGTGCAGCGAGCATACAACCCCCCAATTACACCACCTCCATTGGCTGCCAGTCTGCTACCAAGCACAATTGAAAGTGCTGGCTTTAGCCTATAAAACCCTAAACAGTTCCAGCCCAGCTTACCTGTCCAAACATATCTCCCTTTATGAACCAGTTTGAGCATTAAGATCTGCTGGGGAGGTCCTGCTCTCAATCCCAACACCTTCACAGGTGCGATTGGTGGGGACGAGGAACAGGTGGTGGCCCCTCAGCTGTGGAACTCCCTCCCCAGTAAAATCTGATCACCCTCCATGATACAGATACAAATTTATTTATTTTATTTACTATTCTTGTATACCGCTGTATCTCAAGCCCGAGGGCGATTCACAGCGGTTTCCAAACAGCAAATGAACCAGCCAAACAATGACTATGGGATTGGTGCAATGTTCAATATGTTGTATGATATTTTAATATGTTTAATATGTTTTCATGGTTTTACTTCATATTTATATGTTTATTGATGTTTAGTTAATTATGTTATGTATTGATTTTTTGTATATATTGTGGCACTGAATTCTGCCAAATTGCAAGTTGTACTGAATCCCCTTTGGGGTGAGATTGAGCAGGATAGAAATAAAATAACTAATTAAATAAAGTGGAACCCACCCCCACCCCCACCCCCACCCCCACTATCATATTTAACACATTCGCTGGCTCTAGAGGTACACTGTGTGCCCACTCCCACTTGGAATCTGCCTTTATTCAAAGAGCCCCTTCTCTTGTACTTTCTTAGATAGTTGATGGTGCTAATGGAAAGGGGCCGGAGTATCCACCTCCACTGTCTCCCCCTTCTGCCCTTTTTTTAAAAAAAAGAACTAATGAGTGTAAATTCCTTCAAGATAAATAGAGCATGCCATATCTATTCAGAAAACTAGTTTTTAAATAATAATTATACACACACACACACACACATATACATACACAGACACCCACGTGCACGTACATAGTGGTCCCTAAATATTTATGATTCACTTTGTAAGTCTGAGTAAATGTATTCTACTTAGTCCTAGTGATGTATAAATATCTGGATGCGTCAAAAGAAAGCAGTCATAAAAACAAAATAAATTGATCCAGAAAATTGCCTATGTTTTGATGCAAGAATATAATAACGTTGCCATTTTTTCTTTCTTCAAATAGGTGCAAGAGGCTTTCATTGCAGCCTTTAGCTTACCTTTGGCGCCAGGATCAAGAAACTTTGCTCAGAGAAATGATATCATCATACATTGAAGTTATAATCATAAAAGTAGCAGCTTTTGGTAAGAATCTAGACTACATTAGTAACAGACGTGGATCTTGTTTGGTTAATAAGGAGAAAAGAATACCTACAAGGAGTTAAGATGTGATAAAACAAAGAAAAATCCTTGCGGGGAAAATGAAATATGGTATATAAGTATAAAGAATTATATTTACATGAATGTGTGTCTAAACAATTAATGGAATATGTCAATGAGAAATATTTTCCACCCTACACTGAGGAAGAAGTGAGGAGCTACTTTCATGGTCATCATTAAATTTGCTCAGTGAGTGTGTTTTTTCAATGAATGTTCATGCATAATTCAGCAGTTTACAATTCACTCATATATGAGAGATACAAATGGGTTACTAGACATTGGACCATTATTGCAATAAAGTATAATCAGCTTTGATGAAAGAGTTTTAAGTAAGAACTTGCGAACAGCAATCTATGTATAACTTTGCGAGAACCAAAACAGCCTTGCAACTAATTGACAGGCTCTCTCTCAGCATATGATCTTCTCATATTTTCCATCCTTCCTTCTCCCATTCCTCTTTGACTGTCAAATTGCATAGGTGGGTCTTCCTCGTTTTACTTTATGAGATACTGTTCTTAAGTTAAGATGGAAGATAACTTTTATCCTAAAATTTCTTTGAAGGTCTGTCCTGGTTTTATACTTCATAATACAAGTGTCACTTGTATCTGTTACTTCACCTTTTAAAAGAGAGTGAACACAGAGTGCACAGTTCAATTACTGCACAGTACTGCATAGCAAGTTTACAATGTGTGTAATGATCTGATGGTAGAAAATCAGAATGCTAGCCTAAAATAAATAAATAAAATCATTCCAAACGTGCTTGTTAGATAGTTTGCACGTTGTGTCTCAAGCATGTATTTTTGTCTTATAGTCAATCCCTATGCATCGTTTGACTTTCATTGGTCAAATTGTGGTTTTAACTTTGAACTGACCTATCAGGAAAGATGGTTTGACTGGTCAGAAAGATCTGTCCAAGCATGATATTGAAGTCAGGTTTATGAAATGGTGTGTGTGTTCTTTAACCACACAAATTGATGAGAAACATGTTAATAGGACAATGCATCATTTCAGAATTACAGCCTTTGAACAGTATTTCATGTAAAAGTATTAGATGAAGTATTAGGTGTAACATTTGATAAAAAGACCTTTTTCTTTTGGGGTCAGTCAAGGTTTGTGGCCCATTAGACCAAAGAATGACCAGCATAATAGGAAAGAATCTGTTCTACATGGGTGGATAAAAATATAGTTTTGATAAATTGTGCTATATAATCTTGACATGAATCAAGTCTCATTGTCATCCATGAGAGGAACCATTTCTGTTAAGCATTTAATGCCTTCGTTTTCTTGTTTTTAAAAGCAAAGATTCTATGCCTTGAGGACAGCATTGGTAAAAACTAACAGAAAAACATCAGCATTGTGTCTGTGTATATATAATATATAATGATCAAAAATACATTATGCTGGAACCTATGTATCTATTAGAAGAAATAATAAAATATTAATTATAATTCAACTGTGATGTTTTGCTCTCATAGTGCTTCTGGTGTGAATAGTAAAATCAGGCCATCCTGGGTTTCTACTGTGCTATTAAACAAAAGAAAATATATGGTTGCAAAAAAGAAAAGAAAAGAATTATTGTCTGGTCATAAGTTACAGAATACTGTTGGCTGAATTTGAAACTGTTTTTAAAAGTATCTGTTCTTGCAGGATGTCTTGTATCTTCCTTTAAATAATAAATCTGGTATCTTTAATGAGGGGAAAGAGAGTAGTTGCAACTTAGGTTACAAAAACACAATTGTATAGTGCAATATCCTGGAGTCAAATTGTTGCAAAAAAATTTCTGCCTAAAAATCATACTGAGTGGATGATGAATTGTACGAAGGCCAGTAAACAAGAGGAGAACAGTGTTTTTAGGTAGTTGCCAGGTCGAAGAACTGAGTGTGCAGCCTCTTTTAGATGAGTTTTAACTCTCCTCCAAACAGCAGGTACATCACTTGTTGGTATTCCTGGATCTAACTTTGTACCTTGAGGCCAGGTGGCCTTATTGGCTTGGAGTACCTTATGCGAGCTCTGTTTGCATTTGTGGCAGGATAGTGATACAGTGACCATGATCTTGGAAGCTCCTAATGGTTCTCTACCTTTAGTCCTCTGAGTGTTTTAGACTCCAGCTCCTAGAAGTCCTGGCTAGCATGGCCAATAGCCAAGAATTCTGGGAGCTGAAGTCAAAAACATTGGAGGACTAAAAAGTAAGAATCAATGCTGTAATGTGGTCTGCATAGAATTGCCCTTCAAGCCAAACTGGAACATTGAACTGGTGCAGAATATGACTGCTGGGATGCTGAAAGCCACTGGTTGCATATTTGTTCAGGGCCTAATTCAAAGTGGCAGAAGACCTTGAACAGCTTGAGACCAGAACACTCATTGTAGCACTACTGCCTATAACAGTGTTTCTGTATTTTAGGGTCTGCATCTTAGAATACCATCCACATATTATTTGGTGCATAGGAAAAGAGCCTTCATTGGTCTGCTCCTCAAAACCTTTTTGGATATTCTAAAATTTAAAAAATACTGTATTTTCTTGAATATAGCGTGCCATCCAATCTAATGTGCACTTCAGTTTTCAAGAACCTGAAAACAAAAAAGGTTTTGCTGGCAAATGTAATTAGCAGCGAAAGAGAATGGAAAGGAAGTAGAAGAAGGAAGGTGAGAGAGAAACCTTAAAAGAAAAGGCCAAGAGAGGGAAAGACAATTTAAAGAAGCCTTGAAAGAAAAGGCAGAGAGAGGGAAAGGGAGTAGAAAGAAGGTACAAGAAGGGAGGGGAGAAAGAAAGGCAGACAGGGGGAAAGAGAATAGAAAGAAGTTATAAGTTGAAAGGGAAGAAAGGAGCCATGAAAGAAAAGGCAGAGAGAGAGAAAGAGAATAGAAAGACGGCGCAAAAAGTAAGGGGGAGAAATAACAGGCAGAGAGAAGGAAGGGTGGAAGGAGAGAGAAAGATGGAAAGGAGCTCTGTGGAGGTAAGGCTGGCTCCACTGAGGATGAAGGAAGCTGCGTTCTCCTCCTCTGCTTTGGGGCAAGTGGCAAGCGGCTGGCGAGGTAGCCGGCTCTGGTGAGACAATGGCTTTGGCAAGCTGAGGAGGAAGATGCTGGCTATTCACCACAGGCGTTTGCTGGCCTCTTGACACAGGGCCCAGAAGCCAAGGAGGCCCCTCTTCCACTGGCACAGCCACCTTTGCCTCTTCCTCCTTGAATCCTGGGGCTAGCTGGAAGCCCTGCCCCTTCACCCTTCATGCGCAGGCATCCAAAGGGCCACGCCAAACAGAAGGGTCAGGGTAAGCAGAACGATGTGGAACGCAGCTTCTCAACACCGCTGCCCTCCCGGATGTGGCGCCATCCAATGAGACCAAGCAGGCTGCATTCACACTTTGGCTCCTTCCCTCTCCCTTGGAGGCCGTGCCGGTGGAGGAGTGCTCTCCTTGGCTCCTGGGACCTGTGGCGAGCGCGGCGAGTGGCCAACAAAGAAACCTGGGGTATGCGTGGCTCTGCATGTCCTAACAAAGAGGAGGAACTTGAGCTTGATGTGGTGGCGGTGAACGCAGTCTGGGCATTTGGCAAGAGTGAGAAAAGGAGTGCCTGGATTTAGAGGTCTACTGGAAGGGAGGGGCGGAAATTTAGGCACAGTTCTAAGGTGCCATTGAATGTAATACACATTCCAATTTTGGCTAAGCAATTTAGCCAAAAAAGGTGTGCATTATAATCAAGTATGGTATGTCCTATTATGTGTCAAGCCTTCATATTTTCCTATTTTATTGTATTGTGTGACTGTATGACAATTTCCCCTATTTGATGATTAGCGATTTATTACTATTCTGACAGATAAGAATGCATGAACTGAATCAAGTACTTATCCCCATAACGTAATTCATAATGGTCAGCTGACATTGCGATCATTTTTAAATGTTTTATAGAGTTCAGCCTATATTGCTTAGCAGAAAGTTATTTTTTTAGATATCTATATCTATACATCTCAAAACTCATTTTAAAATGCCCTCCAAATTCCTAGAGATGGGTAAATCTTGAGTGATATAGGAAATGACTCTAGGGGTGACATTGCCTGTGACCTGTGTCATCCCTTAAGCAAGATAAACTTGCCTTTGTATCACAGCAGCTTAGAA
The DNA here is from genome assembly GCF_037176765.1 of Anolis sagrei. Taxonomy (NCBI): domain Eukaryota; kingdom Metazoa; phylum Chordata; class Lepidosauria; order Squamata; family Anolidae; genus Anolis; species Anolis sagrei. The sequence goes on from NC_090021.1 coordinate 294,473,896, forward strand.
CAAGTTAGAATGGGCTTGCTCATACACAAAGAGCCCTTTGTGTCATATAAAGAAGAAATGCCATAAATAGTTGTAGATAGTAATTACATAGAAAACGGCAGCCTTTTTCTTTTTCTTTTTTGGCTACAGGTAGAAAGAAAGATCTTATCGGACTGAATTTCTCACCTGCCCAGGGCAGGCATAATTAGATGTAAGCAAATTTAATGGTGCTTGTGTGCTTCAGGGCAATTCTGCAGTGCTTTAATAACTGTGCTTTATTAAAGTAGGTTTAAGGTATGACGGCTGTTTAACGTATCGAATAGCAAAGAAGTTAAGGTATGGGTTACCACTTTACCTTTTAGAGGAATAATCAAAGCTGCTTTTAAGCTAAATTGCAGTGAATGTATTTGGAATAACACATTTAAAAGTCTGAAGGGGTAATGCATTAGATGCCACATTGCGCAGATGTGGAAGGAATAAGCAAATATGTAACTTGAGCTTGACATTCATCAACACTGGCAAGCTCATGCAGTTTTCTATAGCTCTGTTTTCCATTAGTTTAATGACATCAGTAAGAAGGTATAAGACTATAGACAACACATAATTATACAAGTAAATACACATTAATTTTAGAACCCCTTTCTAAACCCATATTTACAAATTAATATTTGGCAGTGGTGAGATTTTCTTCACAGGAGCGTAATGCGTTTTCTTGAAGCTTTCCCTGACCAGAAATTGAATCTGCTGACAAGGAATTTGGTTGCATATGAGTGTTGCTGTGTGTAAACTGCTCTTAGTTCTGAACTGCAGTTTTAGACTTGAGTTTGTATAGTTTCCTCTTGCATGCCTCCTGTATTACAATAACAACATTAGTGTTTATGAGTTATAAATATTAGTAGAAACTGTTATTGTATATTTGTGTAACTCAGGTGTCAAAGTTTTCTACATGTATTTTCTAGCTTCACATACTTTAGATTGTCTATAAGGTAAAGTCATTAGTGTTAATAGGAGACTGAGAAAACAGCTTGTGTATGACCCTGTAGTGAGTCATGAACCCAAACAGAAACAAAGTGCAATTTTAACTACACTCCTACATTTTTCTGCACCTAGCAAGTAATAATAACAAGTGCATCTAAGTTGTTATCAGGGTCAAGGTGATATTAGAAAAGACAGCACCAAAATACAGAAGCAAAAAAGGTCACAAGCCAGAAAATAAATCAGTAGGAGACAGCAACAAGGAACAGCATGTAACTAATCAAGTGGAGAAGAAAGAATCACAGTCTACCAGTAGCTTATGGCTCCGGATAAATGGCAGTCTGCCTGTAGCTTATGACTCTGGAATGGAAGTGATGGGATCCTTAAATGGGAGTAACCATGTACTCCTAGAGTTTGTGATACTGTGGAAGGGTGAAACTAAGAGAAGTCAAACATACATTCTAGATTTTGGAAGAGCTGACCAGGAAATTTAAGGAAATACGGAGTGTGATCCCATGGATAAGACTGCTTAAAGAGAAGGGAGTTAATGATGGATGGGAGTTTCTTAAAAGCGAGATACTGAAGGCACAAATGCAAGCAGTGCCAATAAGGAGAAAAAAAGTGAAAAGTATCCAGAACGGATGTCCAAAGAACTTTCAACTGAGCTAAGATTTAAAAGGGACATATACAAGAAATGGAAAGGGGGGAAATCACCAAAGAGGAATTCAAACAAATAACCAGCACATGTAGGGAAGATGTCTGCAAGCCCAAAATGAGTTCAAGCTTGCCAAAGAGATTAAAAACAATAAAAATTGGTTCTTTGGTTATGTCAGTAGAAAAAAGAAATGGTAGGGCCTCTGTTTGGAGAAGGTGGTGAAATGCTAGCAAGGGATAGGGAAAAGGCAGAGCTGCTCAACACCTTTGCCTCTTCCATAAAGAGATCAGTGTTCATCCTGACCAATATGGATGAGGTAATGTGGGATATGCAACCCAAAACAGGTAAAGAAGTAGTCCAGGAATACCTGGCTACTCTAAATGAATTCAAGCCTCCAGGGCCAAATGAACTACATCAAAGAGTATTGGAGGAATTAGCAGAAGTCATAAGCACGACTGGTGGGGGACAAGAGACAGAGCTTTTTCAGTGGTGGCCCCTTAGCTATGGAACTCTCTCCCCAGTGACTTTAGACAGGCCCCCTCCCTCCTGGTCTTCATGAAAAAGCTAAAGGCCTGGCTTTGGAACTGGACACTTGGGGAGTAGTGCAATATGGAATTCGACTTAAATGTAGCAGCACAAACAACCACTATGAGACTAGGCAGTATGTTTTAATTGTATTTATTTATTTATTTATTAACTGTATTTCTATATCGCTTTTCTCACCCCTGTGGGGACACAAAGTTTTTTTTATTGCTCAATGTGTTATATTTGTGTACTTGTATTTGTAATACAGCATTGAATTTTGCCATAGCTGTAAGGGGTTCAGGGTGAGAAGAGCGGGGTAGAAATATAGTAAGTAAATAAGTCAATAAATAAATTAATAAATCAATTCAGAACCACTGGCAATAATCTTTGAGAACTCTGGGAAAACAGGAGAGGTCCCAGCAGACTGGAGGAGGGCAAATGCGTATCTTCAAGAGGAGCAAAAAGGGGGGACCTAAATAATTACTATCCAGTCAGCCTGACATATCTGGAAAGATTCTGGAGGAGAAAGAAGTGACTAGTGAAGTGCCGCAGAGTTCTGTCCTGGCCCCAGTGGTGATCAACATCTTTATTAATGATTTGGATTAAGGTTTAGAGCAGGGGTCCCCAAACAAAGGCCCGGGGGCCAGATACGGCCCTCCAAGGTCATTTACCCGGCCCTCACTCAGGGTCAACCTAAGTCTGAAGCGACTTGAAAGCACACAACAACAACAACAATTCTATCTCATCAGCCAAAAGCAGGTTCATACTTCCCATTGAAATACTAATGAGTTTATATTTGTTCTTCATTTTAATTATTGTATTGCTTTTAAGTGTTTTTGCACTACAAATAAGATATGTGCAGTGTGCATAGGAATTCATTCATGTTATTTTCAAATTATAATCCGGCCCTCCGACAGTTTGAGGGATTGTGACCTGGCCCTCTGTTTAAAAAGTTTGAGAACTCCTGGTTTAGAGGGTTTGCTTATTAGGTTTGTAATGACACCACATTGGGAAGGATAGCTAATAATTCAGAAGATTGGATCAGGATTCAACATGACCTCAACAGATTAGAAAGCTAGGCCAAAATTATCAAAATGAATTTCATCAATAAGAATTTCATCAATAAGAAATTTTACTAACACAGAAAAATGAAATGCACAGATATTAGATGTGGTGATGCCTGGCTCGACAACAGTACCTGTGAACAAGATCTTGGAGTCTTAGTGAACAAGTTGAACATGAGCCAACAATGTGATGCAGCAGCTAAAATGCCAATTGGATTTTGGGCTGCAGCAAAGAAAGTAGTGTCTAAATCAAGGGAAGTCATAGTGCCCTTTTATTCTGCTTTGGTCAGACCTCACGTGGAATACTGTGTTCAATTCTGGGCACCACAATTTAAGAGAGATATTGACAAGCTGGAATGTGTCCAGAGGAGGGCAACTAAAATGGTCAAAGTTCTGGAGGCCATGCCCCCTGAGGAGCATCTTAAAAAGCAGGGTCTGTTTAGGCTGCAGAAGAGAAGGTTGAGAGGAGACATGAACAATATGTTTAAATATTTGAAAGGTTGTCATAAGGAAGAGAGAGCCGTCATTTTCTGCTGCCCTGGAGACTAGGACTTGTAACAGTGAGTTCAAATTACAGGAAAGGAGATTCCACCTCAACATTAGGAAGAACTTCCTTATCATACAAGCTGACCAACAGTGGAACTCTCTGCCTCGGAGTGTAATGGAGGCTCCTTCTTTGAAGGCTTTTAAACAGGCTGGATGGCCTTTATTTATTTATTTATTTCCAACCTTTCTACCCCGTCCTTCTCAACCCCCGAAGGGGAACTCAGGGTGGCTTACAATGGCAGGAATTCGATGCCGATAACGTACAAACACAATTACAACAACGCTATACAAGAGAAAAGCATTAGATTAAAATCGATTAAAATACAATCGATTAAAATATGTTAAAACATTATTATTCATCATACAAGCCATCTGTCAGGGGTGATTCTATGACTCTATGATTCTATGAAATGTGATGGCTATCTCAAAAGTGTGGTGTTTCACTAAGGGCTTCTTGGGATTTAGGGCTACGTGAATGGGAACACTCCCAAACAAATGCTGAACATATAGTGTCTGAAGTATATTATTTAGGCAGATTATTATCCAGTCCTATTTGTTACACTTTACAAAATCTAACCACAAAGTTGTCAGTATTCTATTTTTGAACTTTTTGTATAAATATAGTACATATAAAAATAGAACTGTACCAATATTATAGACTTGAATGTTTTAGGATCAGCATCAAATTAGCTGTTTTATCATTTAGACCACCTCTAAAGCAAGTTTCTGTAATGCCACTTTTCTTTTTAAGTACAAGAAAAAGCGTACAATAAATGTTCGCTGTAATCAGTAAAAGATTTTAATCTTATTTTACTGAATATCTTTAGTAGGGTAGTTTTGAATGATTGATTGCTAAGTAACCCATGTCTGTAAAGTTCTTTCATCCCTTTGTGTAATAAGCTTCATCTAGTGTGGTCATTCTTTGAATTCATTACATGTCAGCACTCATAACATCTTATTGCTGTTATGAATTTCTGACCCTATTATAATGGGGAAAAGCTGCACAATATTCCTTAAGTAAAAATTGCTTGTTAATATAACTCCCCTTTCTTCTGAAACATGTAAGCTAATTTTAAGGAGTGCTCTGAACATTTACTACGGATTTGAAATATGAGTGTACCATTTTACCAATTTGACAATGGTTATGTAATTGAAAATAGGGGGAAACAATTTGAGATGGTTTCATAGTATTACTTCTTTATGGAAGTATTGTAGAAAGGCATTATTAAGATGTAGAAGATGATAACTAATGATATTCTCCAACTTAACCTAGGGTAATGCAGGGCAAGGGACACTTAGGCCATGCCTTCCTCGAACTTGGTATTACTCTGTTTGAATATTTGCTGTTTGCTTGTTCCACAGTCTATTTATTTGATAGCTCTTTGTGGCATTGGATGATGAGATGATTTGCTTTTTAACTATATTTACAAATAGTTAATTTTTAGAGCTTTGAGCATGGCACAGACTCACATTTGTTGACATACTACTTGTAATCCCTTTTTTACTAAAATGTCAATTACCAAGAATAAAATAAACGGAAATAGACAAATAGTGTAATGGCAAGAGAGATATTAGCTAATTTTCTCCTCCACATGTACCCCTTCAATCCAAATTTATCTCTTAGAATCTAATTAGCCATGAAGTATGTGTAATTTGTTTAATAATTTTGGTGTGTTGAGAACAATAAGGTCAGAATGGCAGCAGTGATTTGTATTGTTTCTCGGGTAGTTATTTAATGCAGTAGAGTCTCGCTTATCCAATGTTGGATAAGCAAAAATGTTGAATAATGAGGAATTAAGGAAAAGCCTATTAAACATCAAATTACGTTATGATTTTAGAAATTAAGCACCAAAACATCATGTTTTACAACAAATCGACAAAAAAAGCAGTTCAAAAGCAGTAATGTTATGTAGTAATTACTGTATTTACAAATTTAACACCAAAACATTGCAATATATTGAAATAGCAGTGGATCTGGGTGGGGGAGGCAAACTGTGTTGAATAATATAGAACGTTGGATGAGCAAAGACTCTACTGTACCTTGAAGCTAATATGGTATCTGTTGGTCTCTAAAACATTTGATTTTAATGCTTTTCAAGTTCTAAATGTCCTTTTATCTTATTTCATGGTGAATTGTCCTATTGATTTTATGCTAATTATATGTTGTTGATTGAATCTTGGTTTTTGTATATAAGGCATTGAATTTTGCTGTTATTTTTGTGTAAACTGCTTTGAGTCCCCTCAGGGGTGAGAAATGTGGTATATAAATACTGTAAATAAATAAATTTACTTTATTGTTTTTCTACTGATGAAAAGGCACATACAAATACAATGACTATCATACATATCCCTGCCTTTATCATTCCTCATAGTTAACCTGCTTAGAAGTGAAAGTGGACATTCTAGTATCTGGCTTTTTATTGTTAAAGAGCCTCCTCATTTTAATACAATTTGTTTTAATGATTTGCCTTGCATGCATATCTTACAGTTTTAAGCTTCTAGCTTTGACTGTTTTCACTTGTTAAAGTATGTGGGTGCTCGGAAAGGACATCATATTGCTTTTACTTGTTCTCTATACCGGTTTCTCCTTTAAACCTCTTGTTTGCTGCTTAGCCAGCACATACAACAGTAATTACATTGGAAGGCAAAGTTTTCATGATCTGTTCTTGCACTGGAGTGTAAATCTACTTGGACCTTTTTTGTTGCAGACATATTTTCTCTATACTGTTGTCACTTTAATTAATTTAGTAACACAATTCACATAATTAAGAATAATAAGGGGAGATCTTTATCAGGTATATTTGTGAGGAAATGGTGGTTTCACTTTTATTCTATTTTTTCTCTCCTGTGCAGAAACTTTTTTATATATAAACATAGATTGTCCTGGAAAGGAAAAGGGATATCTAGAAAAGAGCAAGTAGCTGAGACATTCACTAAGGCACAAAAATCAAGGCAGACTCAAGGGAAGTAATTGGACGGGAGCAGGGATGGAGAAACATAGTACAAAGAGAACCTGAAATAAAATGTTGTGTCATGGAGGATCACTCTTGTTTACTAGTTCAATTAATTAAGCATGCTCTCATCCAGGATATTCATCATCATCATCATTTAATAACTTATTAATCGCCCTACATCTGAGAATGCTCTAGGCAATTTGCAGCTAAATTATAAAAGATAAAATACATACATACAAAAATTAAAAATTAACAGAGATCGAATGCTCTAGTAAAAAGCCAGGTCTTAAGTGCGAGAGTAAAAGGCCCTAAGTCATGCATGGCTCTCATGTAGGGCGGCAAGGAATTCCACAAGGCAGGGGCAGAAATAGAAAAAGCCCTGCGTCTGGTCCTTTCCAAGTGCACTTCTCTAGGACCCGGTATATGGAGTAAGTCAAGTTGGGCTGGTTATTGCGACCTCCGATGATGGGAGAAGGAGAGGCGGCCCCTAAGGTACGATGGACCCTGGCCGTAAAGAGTTTTAAAGGTCAGAACTAGCATCTTATACTAGTATCCTATTCAATTCCATTCTCCAGTGTTTTCCATTTTCCACCCAATAGTCAAGTCTGAGCATTATCAGTTCTTGCTGGGCTTTTATTGTAGAGTTCCTCCTATTTTTTTCTTCTTCTGCATGTCCTTGGGATCATCAAAGGTCTCTCAATTAACTTTGATTGTCCGAAGGAGAGTTCAATCTTGATTTCCAATATCCCAGTCCAAGTACACTATTCCCCTTACACTATTCTGGATTTCACCTGTGTAGTCAGAAACTGCCTGCATATTTCTGTTTAATAGCTGATTTGTCCTGGCTGAGTGAATGGATTCCTGAGATTAGTAAGGAGAGCTGCTACATTCCTGATCAAAGTAAATAAAAAAGGCTCACCATTTATGTACACATATATTGTATTGACCTTTATCTGGAGAATAGTACTCTGTAATCTGTTTCCTCATGTTTGACACAGGACTAAGTAAATATCTGTCTTACTATATGCTAAATGCATTTACTAGATCTAGAACAGACCCACTGAATCAATGGGAACAAAATGAATTTCAATAATGAGAAATAGATAGTAGTACAAATTAAAAATGAAATGCGCAGATACAGGATGGGTGATACCTGGCTCAATAACAGTACACTTGAATGAGATTTATTTATTTATTTATTTCCAACATTTCTACCCCGTCCTTCTCAACCCCCGAAGAGGGGCTCAGGGTGGCTTACAATGGCAGCAATTCGATGCCAACAACATACAACACATTACGTACAACATTATACAAAAAATAAAACATTAAATTAAAATACATTGGAGTCTTTTTAATTTAAATATTTGCAATATTTAATAAATTATAAATCACACATAACTAATATTAACACAAAGCATACAATAAATCAGTTAAACAATTAAACATATATTTTATACATGTAATTGCTGCATGCACCCACCACCCATGGGACATATATTCATCCTTAATATTGATGATTATTATATTGATCTCGTCTCCAAAATGCTAATGTATGTTGATTTGGTTTTATTCCTATTTCTTTGACAAATATATGTTCTAAGAATTTTCCGCATATTACCTCAAAATCATTTCTTTTCATTAATCCCTTTTTACATTTTTTTCACAAGTCAGATTATCGTTTATTGCAATGTTCCACACCAGTTTGTACCACTCATGGATTTTGTAATACTTTTCTTTCCATTTTTTGGCTATAATTAATCTTAAAGCAGTAACAAAATTTACTATTATTTTTTTCTTTTGCCATCTCAATCTTATATCTTCAAGGTTTAATAGAAGTGCTATATTCAGATTTTTTTGGTAAATTAATCAATAGTATGTCATTAATTTCAACAACTACTTCATCCTATTTTTAAATATCTTTTCACACTCCCACCATGAATGTACATAAGTCCCTGTTTCCTTATTGCATCTCCAAAAATTATATATGTTGTTTCTATTATAATAACTTAACATAATTGGAGTCATGTATCATTTCCAAATTGTTTTATAACAATTCTCTGTAATTCTAATGGACATATTTTTCATAATTCTTTGTTTCAAAACTTTTAACCATTCACCCTCTGTAATATTGATTGTTATTGATCTTGGAGTCTTAGTGGACAAGTTGAACGTGAGCCAGCAATGTAATGCAGCAGCCAGTAGGATTCTGGGCTGCATCAAAGGAAGTATAGTGTCTAGAACAAGCGAAGTCATAGTGCCTTTTTGTTCTGCTTTGGTCAGACCTCACCTGGAGTACTGAGTCCAATTCTGGGCACCACAATTTAAGAGAGATATTGACAAGCTGGAATGTGTCCAGAGGAAGGCGACTAAAATGATGAAAGGTCTAGAAAGCATGCCCTGTGAGGAACGGCTTGAAGAGCTGGGTATGTTTAACCTGCATAAAAGACCTAATAGCCATGTTTAAATATTTGAAAGAATGTCATAAGGAAGAGGGTGCGGGTTTGTTTTTTTTTCTGCTCTGAAGACTAGAACTCAGAGCAATAGGTTCAAATTTCAGGAAAGGAGATTCCATCTGAAAATCAGGAGAAACTTTTGGCCGTAAGAGCTGTTCAGCAGTGGAATTCACTGCCTCAGGGTTTGGTGGAGGCTGCTACTTTGAAGGCTTTTAAACAGAGGTTGGATGGCCATGTGTCAGAGGTACTTTGATTGTGCTTTTTCTTCATGGTAGGAGGTTGGACTGGATGGCTCATGTGGTCTCTTCCAGCTCTATGATTCTATGGTAAGTCAACAGTTATGTAAATTCAACTAAATGGGGCCATACTTAGCACAGCAGGCTAAACCTCTGTGCTGCAGAAAAATCTTGCAGATTGCAAGGTCAGCAGTTTGAGCCTGGGTCGGGGTGAGCACCTGTCGTTCGCCCCAGCTTAACTAGCAGGTTGCAGCAGAAATGCAAATAGATAAAATAGGTACTGCTTTTAGTGGGGAAGTAATAAAAGGCATCCTTAAGGACATCGATTAGAGGAAAACTTCTTGGCATGGAAGATCGAACGACAGCATCCCCTCATGGCCAGAGTCAAGCAAAGCCTCCAAGGTGCCGGAAATAAGATGGGAAAAACTGCCTTTACCTCAGTTTGTGTTGTCTGTCTTGTTTAATTGTACAATCGGCATTGAATGTTTGCCGTATGTGTGTTCTTTGAATCCCTTTTGGCATGAGAAGGGCAGGGTATAAATACTGTAAATAAAACAAATAATAAATAAATTATGTTGCAGCTAACATTTCTATTTAAGACTCAGCTTCCATATTTGATATAATATTTGATACTAAACATGGTATTGACCATGTGACCTGGATTTCCTGCTCATAGGCACCTGTGGTTGTCTAATGATGTTTAGAGAAAAGAGAGGAATACACACACTCTGCTGCAACTGTCTGTAGTAAAGAAATGAGAAAGGAGTTGTCTTTGAATTGATGATCTGGAGAGAAACATGTACATGAAACAAGGGAAACTGTTTGTTACCGCTAGTGTGGCTGGGATGAGAAACGCATTGAGCCAAACTATTGTTATGACAGCAGCTCCTGTTACAAAAGAGAACACCTATTATTTGATTTTTAAAATATAGCCTATCTCTTTGCTGCACAAACTATTGCAGTGAAAACAATGAAATCATGCTTGTGATACAGTTTTCTAACGTGTGTACAGCTCCTCTGGATTATGGTCACTTTTTACATGAATATGCTGCATAAGATTTCTAAATGAAGCGGTTCTGCCTTCAAAATTAATAGTGAATGCAATGCTTATTTAGAGGTGAGTCCCCTTCATGGGGCATACTCATGTATAAGTGTTAACGGGATTGCAGATTATGGTTTAAAGACCATAAAGAGGGCATTTGGCCAAAAGGGTGGTGTGGTTCTTGTAGGATAATTCTGTTTCTATATACGCTCTTTACCAATGAACTCCTTTTTGTTTGAATAAAGGCAGATGGGGTAGCAGGACAAAAATGTTCTGGTAATTGCTTTTTACCACTTCCCTTCCTATATGAAATCCTTGCTTTTGTTACATATGCCTATACTGGAAGAATGTGGAGTCTATATATGTTTCCAATAGTTAACCATATTGTCTCCTTCTGCTTTGCAATTTGCTGTAGCAAAACCTATTTTTAAAGAAAGGCGACAGAGTGAAATCTAGTATAAATATATGAGCTGTGTACCTTAACTTGCTTCATAAAGCCTGTTAATTCAAGCCAGGCTAATCAGCATGTCTTGGTGTATGTCTTGCAAGGAATAATGGAGAAGTGAAAGGAGCAGTATCTCAAGATGGAGGAAATTTCCCATTTGTTTTTTCCCCTTGAGTAACATTGCATTGGCTTTCTTTTAATGATTTTGGCTCTGTTAGAGCTATCCAAAGTATGCTAGAGTTTGTCAAATTGTGTTCCATTATGGCGTGTTGTTGGAGCAAAAGAATGTTGGCTGAATAAAACTGGAATGATTGATCTCTCTGTTTTATATGATGGAGTTTGCTTATATATAGATTTCTGAAAATGCATGTAGGCATTTACAAGTGTTAGCTACATTTTGTCTAAATGAACATATGCAGTGTAGCTGACCTCTTTTTTCCTTTGCTGAAGTGAGTGTTCTCTGTGTATATTTCAGTACTTCTCATGTTTTGAAAATTAAATCTAGCATGAGATTTACCTTTTGCTGGTTTTGACTGATATGTGGTCTTGTCTACACATGAATCACATGAAAGGCAATATGCATAGGAGTGGGCTGTGGCTTGTGCTGTTGGAACTCCCTATAGTATGTTACTACATTGGGACAGAATAAAAAATCAGTACCAATTTGGGAGGCAGCCAGCTGTATTCTGTATTTGATACCACATCGTGAGATTCAAGAGGTAATGTTTAGACAGGTTATTCTCTAGCTCTCTTTCGCAATTTTAAGGGTACAGTGCACATACAGTAGAGTCTCGCTTATCCAACCTTCGCTCATCTAACATTCTGCAGTCTGACTCCTGCCTGGATCCACTGCTGTTTCAATACATTGCAATGTTTTGGTGCTAAATTCGTAAATACAGTAATTACTACATAACGTTACTGTGTATTGAATTTCATTTTCTGTCAATTAGTTGTAAAACATAATGTTTTGGTGCTTAATTTGTGAAATCATAATGCAATTTGACGTTTAATAGGATTTTCCTTAATCCCTCCTTATTATCCAAATTTTTCGCTTATCTAACATTCTGCAAGCCCGTTTATGTTGGATAAACAAGACTCTACTGTACTTTGAAAACACTGGGAGTGGAATAAGTCATTACATTTCCAAGTTGCATCCTGCCCATTAAAAGGTTTCCAAGGCATCTTTTAGCACATGTGTATTTACAGTCATATTTGTTCATAGGGATGTTTAACTCCCCCACCCCCTTAGGAGTTGTACATGGAATCTTGAATACCATGTAGTTTATTTCACAATTTATTATTTCCTTGGATCATACATTACTTTCTTTTATATCCACCTGTTCAAAGAGTCCTTTCCAAAGTGCCATCACATGAGTAACTTCTGAGGTGCCTTCTCCATTAAAGACCTTTGAGAATCAGCCAAAAACATCATTCAGCCTTGTTTTTTTCAGCCTGTGATAGTGCATAGTGAATATAATGGAGGGGGGAACTGTTTCACTCAGCTTTGATATAAATACTTGTCCTGGTAAATCGAGATGGTAAATGGTCTTATTCTCTCAAATGGCAAGTATTTTCAGCTTGAGTGGCTTCTTAGGGCTTTGTTGCTTTTGCATCCTTTAAGGATATTCTTTGCAGTCTGAAACATCACGACTTTTTGATGCCTTCTGTCACAGTCCCTCTATCTGTCATATCAGCTTATCATCCGCCCACAGATTCCTCCATGGTGTTTTCACAACCCATCACTAGATGCATTTGAAAGGACCTCTGCAGTCTTTCTGATTTTTTTAAAAAGCTTTCCACCTACATGGGAACTGAATCTTCTGCCCTCTATAGTTTACAAACGAACATGAGATTGCTCTTCAAAATTGTTTCAGGGATTTAATTAAGCTAATCATTCATTTTTACACTGCTTCTTAATAGGTGCAGAACACGCAACCAGCATCAGATGTATTCCAAATACAGGGATCTCTGTCAGATCACTGCCGCAGCAATCTAAAAGAAACATATCAGATGGGCAACACATATTTTTAAGCTGCTTCTAAGTGGGTCATATGTAGCATCACAACATTCTATACAATTTCATCTTATTGTGCTGGAACTATACATTTTTCTTAAACAATATATGGAGTTGTGTGGATTGTTTCAGAGTTTTCAGGTATTACACATATATGCATCTGATGTGACACTTTTGTGATATACATCCCTATACCATCTTCAGCTGAGCTGCTGTTTTCCATTTTTCTCTTGACTGGACATAGTCATCTAGAGAGCAAATCTACTTACCTGACTTCGAAGTAGTTGTGCTGGTCAGTAGGACTACAGCAGATGTTTGCTTACAATGGTATACACCTGTCTTGTGTATTCTGTTTTTCTTGAAAGAGAAAACATGTTTGCTTCTTCAAATGACTCAAAAGAACTATAGATTCCACAATAGGACCAAATTGCAGGTAGATTTTCCTCCAGGTTCTGGAAAGTTATAGTTGTCCCTCAGTGCAGAGAATAGCAAGCTATTCTTGGTAATGCTGCTGTTAGCAAGAAGGTATCTAGTCTATGTTAATGGATTTCTCAGAAATTAGACAGACTAGAAATTGCTTTTTAGACTCATTAAGCAACTAGTACCTGCACGTACTGATTTTACCATTAAACTCTTGGCCATGGAAGTTGTGAAGTTAATCTAATTCATCTTACTTGACACTACTAAACAATATTTTCAAGACTCTTGTGATGTTTCTCCTATCACGTGCTGGAAGTCTTCCTGAGAAATAAAGCTTTGCTTGCTTTCCTGACAGTGGATAATAAATTGACTGATATAATTCAGTCAGGGAGTTAAAAATGCACTGAAAATAATGGGGCATAACATGCTAGGGTTAACATTTATTCATAGATGATGCAATTAAATAAAATGGGCATTAACTTCAAGGTCAGTCACTAAAGTAATAAAACTGAATTTTTTAATTGAATCATAATTGCTTCCCATAGATACAAGCAAGTCAAGTAAAATAGATGTCAGCACTGCAAATTATGATTCTTACTCCTAATTAATTTCCTAATTCTGCATGGAGTTTTCTAAATCCTGGGCCTTGTTGTGGGTTTATTCACTGATCCAGGTGGTTTTTTGCTCTTTTCTCCCCACTTCAGATATCTCATAGAGGAAAAAGACAGTATGGCTGATTGCTATTTTGCTACAGACATCTGTGCATGGTAGAATTTAAAAATCTTATGCATTAGCAACTGTACACTCAAACAAAAAAGTATCCATAAAGAAAAAGATGACAAGAGAAGCTTCTCTGTGTTTTCTCCATATCATTCAAAATTACGTCTCCTATAATTCTATACACTTTCATGATATCTCTCTTACTCACTTTTTTTCAGAGTTGAACAACCCCATACCATGAAACCCTTCCTTACAGGACAGAATTCTCCAGTTCCCTTTGATTATTTTGGTTGTCTTACTCTGTACCATTCTAGCTTTATGATATTTACAGAACCACACACAATATTCTAGATATGATTGCACCATGAATTTGTATAAGGGCAGTATGATATCGTCATATTTGCCTGCAGTTTCTTTCTGATTTTCCCATTGTAAGTCTTGGTTCAATTACAGCAGCCAAGCACAAGATGATATTGTGTTGAACTATCTACCTTGCACTTTTTCTTAGTCAGTTACTGGCAACCAAGATTCCAAATACATGGGTAGCTAGGAATTTTTGCCCCTTTATGCACTTCAGTTTAGTGAATCTCATTTACTGTTTGATCACTGGCCAACACACATTTTTGTGTCTTAAATGTTTCTAGGTATATTTGGCCTGCTGATTCCAAAACTGACACCAGTTTTCCCCTATCAGCTCTTGTTTTTGAGATACAGAAGGCATGCCATCTTCCAGTCGCCATCTGCTTGCCTATAGAAAACCATTATAACCATATCTAAGAAACTAGAGCTGATGTGGTCTATCTAATGCACTGAATCAGTGCCCCAAATAACTCCAGGAACAGGCCTAAAAACCAAGACACCAAGAAAAATGTTTTGGGAGGTTGGGCTTTGTTATCCATTCTCCCATATTGATACTGATCACATTACCCTAAATAATTTGTCATCAACAAGCCTGGCTGCTTTACTGTCAACATCAAACTTCAGACTGTTTATTAGGCTTGTGCATTTCGGTTGCACCTCAAGCCATTTCTGCTATCCAGATTTCAAGGGACCCGCGTATCCGTTTTTCCCCGAATTGATGTTTTTTGTCTGTAGCTTAGATCCGGCCCATTGGCAGGAATGGGAGGTCCTTCTCAGGCTCCCCTTCCTGACATTTTAGGCCACACTTAGAGGATACATCTACCACTGTTAGTCTACCAAGATTCATAACATTTGGGTCATAGCCTGATTTTTAGGAATTTCTTTTCTTTCTAGAAATAAAATCTCCTTTAAAAATCCCAAAAAGGTATCCCTCACTAGCCCAGTCCTGTAACTTCTCCAGGAGCAGCAGCAAGGTACCATTCCTTCCTGCTAAATGTCAAAGATGCACTTCCAAATCACACCGTCCACTATTACACTTTCCTTACTAATTAAAAAATCAACAGCAACTTCTTCCAAAGTTTTGCATTTCTTGTTCTCACAGCATACTGGAAGAGGCCAGCAGCCCATCATCCACAAACAAGTAAGCAGTGTGTCCTCTTATTAGAAAAAACACTACTATATGATACAGAAATTATTAGGTATTGGTGATAAGATTAGATAGGTAAATAGGTAGTTTATCTGAGAATGGGGGTTTGCTTTTTGTTGGAATTCCTATAATTATTAATAACAATAATTGTTTAAAAATACTTTCTTAAAGAGAGGAGGGAGGATAGATAAGAGAAGAAGCTAAAGGGTGACTCAAAGCTCAGAGCCACCCTAAAAGAAAAGCACAGCCATCCACAAGTCCCCAATACCCACCCACACTTTCCAACTCCCAGTCCCACTAAATAAAGAATCAAGAAAATAAAATAAAGTTAAATAAAAAAAGATTCAATGCTTGAAAGAGGCCAAGCCAAAAGGTAAAGCTGAGAGCAAGCTGCAAGGACTGAACCTGTCTCTAGAGCCAGGACACAACTAAGTAATATAGGCGCTCACTCATTAAATAGACACAGCTTGCGTAAGACAAGTCACAGCTGTTTCTTCTATTCCGATTGGCTCAACAGGCAGGGCTCACACAGGGAAACCTCATGCAAAGATGTGGCAGCCTCTCGGCGTACCACTTGATCCTGAAAAGAGCAGTGACCGGCAGCCACGTGATCTTTCTCAGTTGGAAAAAATATGGTGGCAGAGCCCTTTCTGTTATGGGTGTGCAAAGAAGCCGAAGAAACTGAAGACGAATGGCCAAAACGAATCTGTGCACAAATCTACTGTTTATGATAAAGTTAAAAAGCATCAGTCTTTTAGAAATCCCTGAAGGACCTCACTGCTCACATCCCTCTACTATTGAAGGCACCAATCATTTATTCGTATTCTTTTCCTCCTGTTGTTTAACAAATTTTCAATCCATATTATCTCATGACTTTTCTGTACTGTTTTGGAACATATAAAAAATCTGAAAGAATCATGTAGGCAATGAATACCCAATCAATTCCTAGCCCTGTGTTTATTTAAACTTTCAAAAAAACTTTAAAAGACTGGTGAGATAGCACTTGCCTTACCTTACAGAGACCACATAGATTATTTTGCAACATGGCTTTTAGTTCTGTATGTTTATACCAAGTTGCCTAGAACAGATATTAAGCTAAATAGTCTGCATGTTACTAGATTTTTTCTGGATCCTCCACATTTAAAAATGGCATAGTTTATATACTGTCATTATTTTATATTTGTATGTATCACACAATATATTTTAGTTCATAAATTTAATTTTTGTCCTATTTGTATGTGCCATGTATTAGACATGCTGCAAATATGTTGTAAAATGTTGATCCTGTTGTCTATATATATTTATGCTTTGTATGTCTTGTCTGTGACCAAACTAAATTAAACTAATCAACATCTTCAGTGGTGAAGGCAAACAGAAACATTCATTCAGTTTGTTTGCAAACTTCTTGTCCTCCTTCAGAACTTTTTTTGTTTTGTTATCCAAATGTCCAACTAAAAAGGAAGCTGAAATGATGAAAATCTGAACCATTTCCTGTAAAGGACATAAAGATGGCTAAGATAATTGGACTTCTAAAATGTAAATACTAGTGAGTTCAGGAGAAGAAGTTTTTGTCTCCTCCACCCTATGATGAGCCCTGCATTACATCAGTTGTGTGAATGGAGTTAATATCCATTATTTTAGTTCTTCATTAGAGAAAAGACAGGGCACAGCAGGACTGGAAGGAACTTCTATTGGGACAAAGAATTACTCTTTGTCACAGCAAGCTGTGTTGGGCTTACATCGAGCAGTGCTCTGACAAAGCATAAGCTAATTTCATATTTTGAAAAGGTCAACAAACTCTGAGGTCAGTTATGCTTGACATAACAGAACAGAAGTTGACAACTTTGGTACACTTTCCAGGGTTATCAAACTCCATGGACTCCTTTCATTATTATAATGGCAAAAGCCCATTTTTTTCTTTTTGACCTGTTGAAAATTCTCAGAATGGAAAGCAGGCTGTGGAACAATGTATTTTCCAGTTGGTGTACAAGGCAAAGGAAATGAATGTATTCCCCCACCTCCCTGGCCAAGGATGGAAATCAGTTGTTCAAAGGAATTAAGAGAGCTAAGGACGCCTATGTTTGTCCCAGTGTTATTTTTGATATACAGGAACTGTTTTCCAAAGGGGGGAGGGGGAGGGGGGAAGAGTCATCTCTATGCCCAAGCAGTACTTTGTTCTCTTAAATATATTTTAACATCTCTTGGCAGGTTTGGATCCAGATAAACATCTAGGAAAAACACTCAATGAAATGGAACCTTATCTTTTGGAAGTAAGTATTATCAAAAGTATACGTGAACCATTTTATGCTTCAAAAAAAGTTATATATACAGAAAACGAACTGCGCTTTCTTATTTCTTAAAGCACTTATCTTTAGAAACAAAACAGCCAGAATTTAGCAAATGAAAAAGATACACTCTATCTTATGCAGACCACATGATAGAAGTGTTGTATTTGACAAATTCCACTTCAGATGTATTTTTCAGAACAGCTGTTCAAATAAATTCTCAGCTGAATCTTGGCTTAGCCATGCATGGGGTAGACATGATTAAATCAATAAGATTTATGGGACTTATTGCTGTCTTGTCTCATTGATTTCATTGGGTCTGCTATAGACATACCTAAGTCTGGATCAAGCCCGTTTCCTAATAGAAATAATCTCCCATCTTTGAGGAAAAATAAGTTTTTTCTGCATGGTGCATGGAATGTCTGTATTATAAATAATAGATGGATTATGCTCATGAACTGCACTTCATTGTATTGAGATTGTCACCAAAGAAAATTAATCACCATGAAGGGAATTGTAGTTAAGGACCTTTACCTTGAGACAGGGAGAAAATGTTGAATAAGAATTAGGTGTTAGTGGAGTAAGATGACTGGACTTACATTAGATTTCATTGGGTTATCCTGGAATAAATGCCAATAGTTATTCATATTATGAAGTATGAATTTGGTTTTGAATGTCTTTACACAACTGAATTCATTAATTTTAAGCTGAATGTGGGCCTCTCTATCTGAAGTCTGGCTATGAAAATCTATTGCTTTTTCCATGTCTGGATATATATTTAAGAAAATTGGTATATAAGAGAAAGAATGGGAACAGGAGAGAGATATTCCTGGAATCCCTTTGAAGAGTCCTAACATTGCTTAATGTCTTGTATCCTACAATAAACTGAATTAGATCTAGTTGTTCCAGCTTTATCACTAGGGCCTTAGTATCTGTCACCACCTATTGTATTAAAAAGGATGAAGTTGCTTGCCTATTCAGCAGGAGAGAACTAACTGAAGTACTAATGTGACTGAAGAGATGAAGGTATGCATATATGGAAAGACCTCCCAGATCAGAGATTTAACTGACTAAAGCTTAGGTCTGTTGACAAATCAAAATAAAAGTGCTATGGTGAGCATGCATAGTAGCTCATTCACACATGGAAATAAATAAGTGTCCACAGCTGCATGGTATATGGTAGACTTCTGCAGAGGTGAGAAGATCCCTCTTGTTTTTTTAGTGAACATATCATTTGTTGGATTTTCTTAGTGGGTCTGTAGGTTGTGTTTCCTCATCAGATTCCCTATGCGGTCCGTGGTTCTCATGCAGCTGTGGACAAGTCTACATAGGGACAACCAAACGCAGTGCCCAACCACGAATCAAGTAACATGAAAGGCACTACAGAGTACTTCAACCAGAGAACACAGCCATAGCAGAGCACCTGATGAACCAACCTGGATACAGCATGTTATTTGAGAACACAGACATTCTGGACCACTCTAACAACTACCATGTCAGACTACACAGAGAAGCCATTGAGACCCACAGGCATGTGGAGAATTTCAACAGAAAGGAAGAAACCATGAAAATGAACAAAATCTGGCTACCAGTATTAAAAAAACCTCTAAAATCATCATAATAAATAAAAACAGAGGAGCTCCAGACAAGAAACTGCTAATCACCTCTCAACAAAGGACTCCCCCAGGCAGTAAGTAGCCACACCTTGGAAACTGCTAGGCCATTAAATGCTAATCAAGGTGGCCAGTTGAAACATTCACACCTACCTCCAACAGACAAGAGTTCTTTCTCCCATCCTGGACCTTCCACAGATATATAAACCACATTTTTCTAGTTTCCAACAGATCTCACAACCTCTGAGGATGCCTGCCATAGATGCAGGCAAAATGTAGAGAAGGCTTCTGGAACATGGCCATGCAGCCAAAAAAACTTACAGCAACCCAGTAATTCCGGTCATGAAAGCCTTTGACAACACAAGTTATGTTTAACTTTTAGTGCTTTTTTCTGATTGGTATAATACACTGTTGTAACATGCAACATAAGAAGTAAATTGGAAATTTCATGTCGCCCCTTCAGCTGTTTGGCTGAAATGGCAGAATGGAATCTAGTGAGCATAGCTTTAAGAATCTTGGAAGAAGAAAGAAATACACTGTATGTATTTACATGGCCTGACCTATGAAACTATGTCGTATTTTTAGGATGATAGATTGGATGCACCTTTTGGTGGGGCCTAAAAAATAACAAGAGGTTGTGTGTTTGGTGGAGTAGAGATCACACACAGCCTTACAAATTAAATAATAACCTTTCCACAGTTAATATTTAATTTATTTATACCCTGCCTTTCTCCCCATGAGCTCAGGCTTGCCAGAGAGATTAAAACCAATAAAAAGGGGGTTATTTGATTATGTCAATAGAAAAGAGGAAGAAAATGGAAACGGTAGGACCTCTGTGAGGAGAAGGTGGTGAAATGCTAACAGGGAATAGAGAAAAGGCAGGGCTGCTCAAAACCTTCTTTGCCTCAGTCTTCTTCCAAAAGGAGATTGGGGTTCAGCCTGAGCAATACGGAGAAGACGAGGTAATAGGGGAAATGCAAACCAAAAATAAGTTAAGAAGTAGTCCAGGAATACCTGGCAACTATAAATGAATTTAAATCTCCAGGGCCATTGAACTACATCCAAGAGTATTGAAGGAACTAGCAGAAATCATTTCAGAACCAGCGGCAATAATCTTTGAGAATTCTTGGAGAACAGGAGAAGTCCCAGCAGACTGGAGGAGGGCAAATGTTGTCCCTATCTTCAAGAAGGGAGCCCCCGGTGGCGCAGTGGGTTAAACCCCTGTGCCGGCAGGACTGAAGACCGACAGGTCACAGGTCCGAATCCGGGAGATGCGGATGAGCTCCCTTTATCAGCTCCAGCTCCTCATGCGGGGACATGAGAGAAACCTCCCACAAGGATGATAAAACATCATATCATCCGGGCGTCCCCTGGGCAACGTCCTTGCAGACGGCCAATTCTCTCACACCAGAAGCGACTTGAAGTTTCTCAGGTCACTCCTGACACGACCAAAAAAAAAAAAGAAGAAGAAGAAGAAGAAGAAGGGAAAAAAGAGGACCCAAACAATTACCATCCAATCAGCCTGACATCAATACCAAAAACATTCTGAAGCAGATTATTAAGGAGGCAGTCTGTAATCACTTAGAAAGGAGTGGTGTGATTACTTACTTGTCTTTTCTTTCCAATTATATATGGTAGTTTATTACAGATTTTATTCTTAATGAACAATGGCAACAATAACCAGCATCTTTTCCTAGATGTGGTTTACTTAGTAGTACTGAAGAGCAGTGTGGGAGAAAGTTGTTCAGTAAATACTCTTTCGTGTTGGTAGTGGCTTTGTGTTTTTCTATAAATGTCAAAATATATAAATATTTCACTAGATATTTAATTTGCTTTTATAACTTAGTGAAACTGAAGTATAAACACCAGCTGCAGAGGTAGTTGAAGCTATAGTTCTAAAAATATTTCCTTTGATTTCTGTCGGGGGCATGATGTGTATGAGTGAAAGACGAAGAATGAATGTGAGGGAAAGAGATCAGAGGGAAATAGGCCGGTTTTGGGATGTTTCTGGTATTCATCTGCTAATTTCTTTACTCTCAGTTTTAGGTATTTTTGTGGTCTTCCTAAAGTCTCATCTTCCTTTCAGCCCTTATGACAGAAAGGGCATATTAGTCACCAAGAGTTGTGCTTTGTTACAGAATTCACACAGACCTACTATTCACTTAAGGCATTTTACATTTATGTGAATTATGCTTCAAAGGGGGGGGGGGGGGATAAATTATTACCCCAAGTTTCCATCCATTTGATATATAGTCAGTGTTATTTGTATATGTGAAGAAACCTGCCAATGTAGCTGCTCATCACTCTATACTTCCTTTAAAAAGTTCAGGAGGCAGAAAATCTCCTAGGGCTTTATTATTATTTAATGATAGAATAAATGGGTTGATTTCCTAGGTGGTGACTGGAACCCATTTTGACAGGGCATCAGTATCCCTACAGCTATCAACACTGTTAACTATTTTATCTATTTCCATTTCAGCTTTAAATAAATCCATTCCCAGTCTTTAGTTGAGATTGGAATCATGGGATGAAAACTAAAAGTTCTAAGTTTGACTGATACTAATTGTCAGAATCCAATAACATTGTCGTTGATCCAGGAAACTCCTTGATTTAGGACAATTCAAAAACACCAGCTATTTGAGGAATGATCCCAACAAGGTCTTAAACCACAATTTGTCTGAAATTCTAAAGGCTGAAGGTTGACCCAAGCTCAAAAAGTTCAGAATTCACTGAATATGAGTGGCTTTTTTTCTTGCTGGTCTTGTGTCAATTCCAATGCTGTGTCACAAGTCACACTAATTGAGCAAGTTCTTCAGCTGAGCCTTTCTGTTGGTGACAATCTTTACACATCCCTTTATTTTTAAAATCTTTTTTTGTCCCTGGAGTTCCTTCTGGGTCTTCAGAGGGCCACTTTTTCAAGCACAATCCATCAAACAAAACAATCTCTTACTTTCTTTTGAGCATGCAGGAGAGGATTCTGTTTCAAATATTTTACTTTTCTTCTGTGTCTTAAACTTTTGAGGCATTTTAAAAATTCACTTGGTGTCCTTTTTAGAGTGACCTCTTGTGCACTTATGTGAACCTTCAACTAGAACCTTGCTGTTGTCACTGCTGTTTCTCAGCATATCTCTCTCCTGGGTTATGAAGAATTCAGTCAACGTTGTTAACGGTCCCTTGCTTTCCCAAAGAAATTTATCCAGTTCATTTATTTAAAAACACTGGTTGCTGAGGGACCCCACTGCTCATATCCATACATATCACAGTCCCGAAAGAATGTGTTGCTCAAGAATGTTTAATAGGAATGAAAGCATTTTTCTAGTTCTTCCTGTCTAAGCAGTTCAAAAGACAAGCTTGTGTCAGCAGTCAGTCCAAGGTTTAAACTGCTTAAGCCAATGCTGCAACATTATTTCTATTCTACTTGTTCTTTCACCACTTTCCAATTGATAAGAAGACTTTCCTTCTTACTCCATCACTTATACATTTACTTAGGAATCTTTGGTAATGGACTTTGTCAAAATATCTTGGAAAATTGAGAGTCTCTTTGGTGCCTCACATCCAAATATTTATGGACACTGTTTTCCGAAAGCAAATTTGACAAACCCAAAGAGACCAAAAGGTTTCCAGTTTAGATGCTAGCAATTATTGATACATGGCTGTAGTTATAATTCAAATCCAGGTACAAGTCTTGCCAGGCAACAGGTAGGGAAAGCTTATTTATTATGACCCAAATTTGTCTGAAAATATGAGGAACTAAAACACAAATGGAATGGTCACTACTCAACCAAAGTGTGTGTGTGTGGTCTTCATGAATATATACCAGCTATATGCTTTGTAGCAGCATTATGCAATCCTTAAATACAGTCAGGAGATTTAAAATTTAATATTTATTTTTTATTTATTTAGGGCATTTATATCCCGTCCTATCTCACCTCCGGAGAGGGACTCAGGGTGGTTCATAAATGAAAACTTGAATGCTTTTGCTATCCTGTGATTGTGGCGCAGCTGGCTGAGTGTCAGCAGCATTAAGATCACTCTGAGCAAAAGGTCATGAGTTCGAAGCCAGCCCGGGTCGGAGTGTGTGTCCGACCAATTGTGTAGCTTGTTGTCGACCTTTGCAACCCGAAAGACAGTTGCATCTGTCAAGTAGGAAAATTAGGTACCACCTATGTGTGGGGAGGCTAATTTAACTAATTTATGAGGCCATAAAAAGACTCCAGCAAAAAGCACCCCAGCAAAGCGTGCGGGGAATGCGGAAGTACTTCATCAGTGTCGCAGATGGACGATGAAAGAGACAGTTCCCCTGGTAGCTCCCCTTGTTCTTCCTAAAACCATGGAGGAAGTCCTTGGGGCTGTGAGGGTGACCACATCAGCTCTAGACCCTTGCCCATCTTGGCTAATTAAATCGGCCGGGGGGGGGGGGGGGTTGGTTGATTGGTTTGTGTTGATCATTAATGCATCGTTGGAGCAAGGGATTTTTCCATCCAATCTGAAACAGGCTGTGGTTTGGCCACTCCTTAAGAAGGTCTCCTTTGACTCCACGGTGCTGAACAATTACAGACCGATCTCCAACCTCCCTTTTTTGGGTAAGGTACTGGAGCGGGTGGTCGCCTCCCAGCTCCAGGGATTCTTGGATGACATCAATTACCTAGATCAGTCACAGTCTGGCTTCAGGCCTGGTCACGGCACCGAGACAGCCTTGGTCGCCTTGGTAGATGACCTCCGTAGAGATCTGGACAGGGGGAGTGTGACTCTGTTGGTTCTCTTGGACATCTCAGCGGCTTTCGATACCATCGACCATGGTATCCTTCTGGGTCGACTCTCTGGGATGGGTCTCGGGGGCCCGGTTTTGTCGTGGCTCCGGTCCTTCCTGGAGGGACGAACCCAGATGATGAAGCTGGGAGATGCCTGCTCGGACCCCTGGCCCTAGACCTGTGGGGTCCCGCAAGGCTCCATTTTATCTCCCATGCTTTTTAACATCTACATGAAACCGCTGGGAGAGGTCATCCGGAGTTTTGGAGTTAGGTGCCATTTCTACGCAGATGACACCCAACTCTACTACTCTTTTCCACCTAATTCCAAGGAGGCCTCTCGGGTGCTGGACGAGTGCCTGGCTGCTGTGTCTATCTGGATGAGGAGGAACAAGCTGAAGATCAATCCCGACAAGACAGAGGTCCTCCTGGTAGATCGCAAACCGGATCGGGGTATAGGGTGGCAACCTGTGTTGGATGGGGTTACACTCCCCTTGAAAGCACAGGTCCGTGGTTTGGGAGTCCTCTTGGATTCATCGCTCATGCTTGAGGCTCAGGCGTCGGTGGTGTCCGGGAGGGCTTTTGCACAATTGAGACTCGTGCGCCAACTGCGACCGTACCTCGTGAAGGCTGATCTGGCCGGGGTGGTCCATGTCTTGGTCACCTCTAGATTGGATTACTTTAATGCGCTCTACGTGGGGCTGCCCTTGAAAACGGCTCAGAAATTCCAACTGGTCCAATGGGCAGCAGCCAGGATGCTAACTGGGGCTCCTTACAGAGAGAGGTCAACCCTCCTGTTCAAGGAGCTCCACTGGCTGCCATTTATTTTCCGAACCCAATTCAAGGTGCAGGTGCTTACCTACAAAGCCCTAAACGGTTTGGGACCTGCCTACCTGAGTGACCGCATCTCCATCTATGAACCCACACGTTCACTTCGGTCATCCGGTGAGGCCCTGCTCGTGATTCCACCTGCATCACAAGCGCGGCTGGTGGGGACACGAGACAGGGCCTTTTCTGTGTTGGCCCCCCGACTCTGGAACACCCTCCCAAGAGATCTTAGACAGGCCCCTACATTGGCAGTCTTTAGAAAGAACTTAAAGACCTGGCTGTTCCGATGTGCCTTTCCAGAATAGGAAATCTCCAATAACAAGTCCTCGAAGCACTTTTAGTAGAACTAAGAGTATTGCACACCGTACACTGCACTTGCCCTATAATCCTACATACCTCTTGCCACATCAGCACTTTTAATCCTGTACCCATTACTCTGGCCCGGCCCAGTTTTTATTGTGTCTTGATATACTGTCTATTGCATGTCGTCAATATTGCTTTAACTGTTTTTAATTTTGCCTTTGGTGTTATATTGTTTGTGTTGTGTTTTGTGGCCTTGGCCTTTGTAAGCCGCATCGAGTCCTTCGGGAGATGCTAGCGGGGTACAAATAAAGTTAATAAATAATAATAATAATAATAATAATAGCCAGAAAAAGTTAAATAGCCTCTGTGTATGTCTATATACGTTGTATGTCTAATTGGCATTGAATGTTTGCCATATATGTGTACATTGTAATCCGCCCTGAGTACCCTGCGGGGTGAGAAGGGCGGAATATAAATGCTGTAAATAAATAAATAAATAAATAAATAATAAAGCACACTTTTTTTCTTAAGTGACATAGCTTATTTATTTATTTATTTATTTAACGTATCCGAAGCGAATCAAGGATACAGTGAATTTTAAAACCACTAAGTTTAAAAAGTTGTCATTATTTTAAGTTCCTTTGACCAGTAGCTGGCCACTTGGAGTGCTTCTGGTGTCACTGTGAGAAAGGCTTCCATTATGCACGTGGCAGTGCTCAGGTTGCATTGTAGTAAGTGGTCTGTGGTTTGCTCTTCTCCACACTCGCATGTCATAGATTCCACTTTGTGGCCCCATTTCTTAAGATTGGGTCTGCATCTCATGGTGCCAGAGCAACATCAACGAATCACATAGAATTCTATGGAGTTCGTTGGTTATAATCCTAAATCCTGATGCAGATTAACCTAGTTAATGCAGTTAGTTTGAAAGAGCCTATATCTTCCAGATTCATTTTAAAGATGGATCTCTCAGTATCCTTTTAAAAAAAAGACGTATGCAGAAAGAGATAGCATGTGTATTTTCTGTGAACCTGAAGCAACTACAAGAGATTTTGCCCCCAATTTAAAAACTTCAATTAAGATCCAAAAATATGTCCATGTGAGAGCACACCCAACAGTTGAAAGGCAAACTCTAAAGAAACACTTACTTATACAGGAAGCTGAGCTATTCCAGAATGGCAAAAAGGACACTACTGGGAACTCTGAAGTGTTTGATCTTCATGTCCAGGAAGGATTTGTGGCACCAAAGACTCAGTATTAGAACAATCCATTTTAGGAAATATATAAACAGTTATTTCTTTCTTAGTGTGAGGCACTTAATGTGGATATTAATAAGAAAAAGCAGGCAAATATTTCATTGTTCCAAATATAGGTGCATTTTGTAGCTGTTTATACCTGGCAGCATCTCTGTATTCAAACAGCTTTTCAGCAGTAGTTTTTGGCAGGAAGAAGAATAAGCTGTTTTGACTAACTGTTTTGTAAGTTGTCCATTCTTATTGCATCAGCATTAATTATTCTTGATGGATTTGTCCTACAAGAACCTTACAGCAGCTCCTGACAGGTGGAGCTATCTTTTATGTCAGCAGTGTGAGCTTTGGAAGTGAAAGCTTGATTAAGTGAATGTTTGGTTATTTTTAGACAAAGAGATATTCTCTCATTAAAAGGAAAATGTCTGATAACATAGGCCTGGAAAAGATAATTTGATCTTTATTTGAAAAAAAGATTTCAATTTACCATCCAAAATGGGTAAACAGACATGATTTAATTATATGACAGATAACATCTTCATTTGAACTATATATATTTCCCTAAAGGAAAAGGTTGAAGGAGAATGAAAACAAAAGAGCCTTCTTAAATATTCCAGCTCAGTCAAGCTGATAAATTTTAAAATGTGATTGGGATTCCAATAAAGGTACTAAGTTCATATGTATTTGTTACTTCATTCAAATGCCATGATGTGCTGCCACTTTTGCTATGCCATGTTGACTGCTTTCTTTGACTCATACCATTTGGCTCAACACATAGTTGTGGGGGCCTATGTGAAATGTGTTATCTCCCCCCACCCCAGTTATCTCAAAAGTGGGTTTTTCGAAAGGGAAAGAAGTAGAGTAAAGCAAAATAATTATTTATTTATTAAGAAGACCAAAAAGGTGTTTTAAAAACCTATTTCTAACTATATCTAAGAGGCTGTGAGTATAACAGCTTTGGACTAACACACACATGGGTTTTCCCACCCTCTGATGTTTAAAAAGTCCAAATAATGCAGGAAGCAGGTTCTGGGTGAAAGGACTTTGGCGATTTCTGCTGCTCTTGTGTCTGTGGAAATTCTTCTGTGGGATCTCTCTCTGCAATCTCTGCCTTTGCTTTGATACTATGGAAATCGGTCTTGATTTTCTGAGATTTCTCTTTGTTTCTGTGTTGCCTCTGTGGAAATCTCTCTTAAGAGTCTGGTGGAAGATCTCTGGGGGCTCTCCCTCTGTAATCTCTCTCTGTGCTGGAAGATCTTCCTCATTTTGCCCTTCTGCCTATATTTAACCTGGAGTGCCATCATTTGGAGTGAGGGAAATATCTCTGGGTGGGGTAAAACATGGCTTTAATGTTGTCTTTTCGGGAGTTCAAAGGAAAAGGCTCCATGTGCTTGAATTGATGGGTGCAGACAAAAGGCTCTGTGTGTGAAGAGACAGATACGAATGTGTCTTCTCTTAGTCCGATAATGCCTCCTAATGACTCTTCATTGGTCATCTGAGGATGCAGTAGCGTTACTACATGGGACATTCAAGTATAGGCAAGTATTCGTGTACCAGATTAGCAAGATCTCCCATTTAGTAGTAAGCAAGATATTTAAGCACTGATTTAAGCTTTCTTCAATGCAACAATGGGGCCATTTCCTTCCTTGTCAGTCGAGATTTGGGATGGGGTGGTGGTAAAGTGTGGGATTCCATAGGAAAATTCTAGTTTTGACTTTTAAAATGAGGCTTATCATCTTCCAAGATGGCCAAGAATCCAGGAGATAACATTCCCCTATCCGCCCCTTGACTAGAATATGACAGACGACAACCCTCTGACTAAAAGTTAATTTACAAATCATCTTTATCAAGCACAGCTCATAACAATACACAGTACATTTTCACTCATACAAACTATCGTATGAAATCAATGTAAATTAACTTGCTGGTATTGGTGGAAATTCAATGATGAGCTAACTTGTAGATGGTTAGGACAAGCTCTGTAGTAATTTAGACTATGGTTTGCAAGATGCAAAGCAAAAAAATAAATAAATTGTCAGCTATTGTATTTGTGTTTTGCAGAAATACAGTATTATGAAAGACCAGGTGTCTCAACTGTTGAATTTGAAAAAGGTTCATACAAGGTTCATTGGCTCTTGTTCTAAGCACACTTACTTATGAGGCAGCCTGACTGAACACAGTGGCATTCACATCCCAGTAAACTTCCATATGTTTAAGCTTGTGCAAAATTTAAGATGTTACATTACTCTTTTAGGATAAACCTGAGTACTAGACATGAGTACATGTTTCTCACTATGTAATAGCGCTTTTCTTGATAACTTTTTTGTCAATTTTTCAGCTTTCGAAGAAGTATGGTGTCCATATCTGTGGAGAAGGCGGAGAATATGAAACATTCACATTGGACTGCCCTCTGTTTAAGAAGAAAATAGTTGTGTAAGGAACTGTGCCTTTCCTGTCCTTTAAATTTTAGCACTGGGAACATATTAACGTTTAGCTTGAGGCCACATCTGTTGGCGGCAGCGGCAGAACATGTCCTCTAAGTTCACAAACACTCACTTTGTTTAACACTGGCAAAGTCCTCCACTAACCTAAATCAATGCCTGACAAGACGAGGCCTTCATAGAAAGCTATAAACTTTTTAGACATTTGCACTTTCGTTTACTTGCTGATTATGGCCTGCAGTAAAACTGGTACCTACACACTGACACTTTTATCCTTTCATGAAGTGCGAATTGCCTGTAATATTTATCTTTCATTACAGCTACATTTGATAAACTGCCACATCAGTAGCCTGTGGGTTCCATTAACTCTGTTTCCCTTTTCTCTCTCTCTCCTTCTCTCTCTCTCTCTCTTTTCCTTCACATCTCCCTCCCATTTTAACATTAGCAACTTAGGATGATAATGCTAAACATTTTGCTTGAATTACTAAAGGATGTTTTTGAATGTTAATGTTTTGAATCAGTTCAATTTGCACTGAGTAGGTTATTTCCTTGCCATAAATTCTTAAAATGTATGTGTAGAGGTGTGGGAAATTTCTTTATCCCTATGTAGATTTGTCAGTACAATTATGGTAAATAACTTAGCCTGAATGTATTAAAGGAGATATTTTGACTGCTATTATTCCTCTTTCATCTGAGTTTACAGATTGTCTAATAAAACAGTGTCGGTGTCTGCTCCATACCACTTTCCGACCAATAAGTGAAGGTGGTGATTGGATTATAGAACTTAAATTACTCACTTGGGAACGTCCCAGTTGCCTATACTTGGGCAAAATTGTTTGAGGGCCACATTATTTGGAATATTTCAGACATGAAAGCTATCCTCCCACAAAGCTGATCAGAGCTGAATGTGTGCCAGATGAAAGTGCCCTTAAGGATTATATCTGTATAATACTGTAAAATAGCAGGGCCTGGTATAAACTGTGGCAAACTATAAAAGCTGTTGAGGCTTTATGTCTTAGGTAGAAGGCACTGCAGAATATTGTGCAAAGGTGTTACAGCATAGTGACTAAAAATGAGGACTGAATCTTCCCTCTCAGCCACAGAATCCAGTTTCAGTTTCATGACAGTTTTTTCCAAGAAATATTTCCCTAAAGCAGTGTGTTCCAAAAATTGGTACTCAAGATATTACTGGACTTCACATTTCAGAAGCCCCGTCAAATGTAAGGTGTTCTGGGAACTGAAATCCAAAATATCTGGGGGACTCATGCTTGAGACATTGACTTAAAGTAAGAGAATACACTTCAATTCAGGGAGTTTTAAGTACATAATGTTGTGATAGATCATTGGAGAGACTTAGTAACAAGGTTGTTATTTGATATGTCACCAATTGGTTTTCCATACATCTCCCTTGTTGTATTATTAATTTTGTTGATGTTTGTGTTGTTGTTTTTGATTTGTGCTTACATAGCATCTTTTTGCATGTTTATTTGAATGATTTTTATTGTCGTGAACAGCCTTAGAAATGGAACTGAAGGGTGATGCAAAAGTTCTTATTGCAAAAAATAGTAAATATTCTGGGGTACTATTGATATTTGCTTATTTAAATATATATTAGTTTATTCATATGCTGGTAGAAGGGACCTAGGAGGGCTGATTCCATTCCTCACGGCATCCCTATTTCTATCTACAAAGCTGACTCTGGAAGACTTGAAAAACCAGTTCTTTGGGCAGCTGTTCTTTAAAAGAAAGTCAGCATAGTACTGAATTAGGCTATAGTTAGTTTTTAAGGCTGCTAACTGTAATGCACAACCTGATGTGTGTTATTGATGTTTGTATTGGAAGTGTTTTTATCCAATACAAATATAACACTTGCGCAGGATAGAATAATGAAAACAACAAGCAAGTCTTATAGCATCCCAAAGACTAACAAAATGCATTGGTCTAAAACCTATAGTTCAATCCCTGTATCTGTGGGACTGGTACCTGTAATTTTATATGTAAAAAAAGTTGTTTTCAGGAATTTTATAGGTCCTCCAATGAGATTCTATGGTAAGCTTCTACCAGAAGTCTTTCAGTTCAACAGGGTTTACTGTTATCTGTAGTTTTACATTTCCACAATTAGTCCAGGAACATATTCCTGGTAGGAAAGGTTGTGCTACTCTTTCCTTTTACAGCAACCCAGACCAGTGTCACACCAGTGTGACCAGATTTGAAAAATACTATCTAGACCCATTTCATTCTGGATTAAGCCCTAAATTGGTGGTCCTCAAGCTAAGGCGTGAGGGCCGGATACGGCCCTCCAAGGTCATTTACCCGGCCCTCGCTCAGAATCAACCCAAGTCTGAAAAGACTTGAAAGCATACAACAATAACAATCCTATCTCGTCAGCCAAAAGCAGGCCCACATTTCCCATTGAAATACTAATAAATTTATATTTGTTAAAATTGTTCTTCATTTTAATTATTGTATTGTGTTTAAGTGTTTTTTGTACTACAAATAAGATATGTGCAGTGTGCATAGGAATTTATTCATGCTTTTTTCCAATTATAATCCGGCCCTCCATCAGTTTGATGGACTGTGACCTGGCCCTCTGTTTAAAAAGTTTGAGGACCCCTGCCCTAAATCCTCAGAGACCTAGGAGAAGGTCCAGGGAAGTACATCCTATCTCGAATATAGTTAGCTACTTCCTTTCTATTGTGTTATAGTGTTCTATTTGTCATTTTGACTGACATATGGCTGAAGAAGAAGACATTTTGAAGTCTCAGATGTGAAGCTTTGAAAGCTGATGTGATATGTTTTGTGTCTTTTGATTGGCCCAGTAAAGCTATCACTGCAAGATGGACTTTTGACTTTGTTGTGTAAGTGTCTTATCGATTGAAACATTATCAGATAATTTAAAATAGTTTTTATCAATCCTCTATTTTGACAACTGATGCTTTTACAAAATAAATGTGCTAGCTAGTTGAGGTGTGTTTTTTGAAATAAATGTTCATGATTTTATGTTATAGGGATTTATCAGAAGTGGTTGTGCATTCAGCAGATGCATTTGCACCAGTGGCTTACCTTCGTCTATTAAAATTGCATTTAGAAGATAAGGCAAGTACAAGAATACAATTTTCATACATTACTGTTTTATAATCTGTGTCATTACAAAGTCTCAAGATGAATAACAATGATTTTTTTAAAAAACACTCTTTCCAAAGGGAAAAAAAATACTGATACATGTAGTAGAATCATAGATTCATAGAATTGGAAAGGACCATCGAGCTTACTGCAGGAATACAAAATCAAAGCACTCCTAATAGATGACCATCCAACTCATGTTTAAACCCCTCCAGAGAAAGAAACGTCAGTACACTCCAAAGCAGCATATTCCACTATCAAACAGCTCTTATCAGGAATGTTTTCCTAATGTTTAGGTGGAATCTCTTCCTGTAGTTTCAGTTCACTGCTACCTGTCCTAATCAGTTGAGCAGCAGAATATAAGCTTATTTCATCTTCAATATGACATCATTTGAAATAAACATGGCATCCTATCACCTCTTAAACTTCTCTTCTCCAAGTTAAACATATCAAGCTCTTAAAGCTATCATGGCTTCCAGACATTTTACCATTTTTGTCGCCCTCCTTTGAATATATTTCAGCTTGTCAATATACTTCTTAAATTGCAGTGTCTAGATTCAATATTCTATGTGAAGTCTAACCAAAGTGGAATACTTTTACTTTCCTTGATTTAGACACTGTACTCCTATTGATACTCTTATTGATGCACATTGACTTTTTTAGCTGCCACATCACACTGTTACTTGTGGTCTACTAAGACTTCTAAATTCCTTTCACATGTACTGTTGTCAAGCCAGGGATCCCCCATCCTGTGCATTTCATTTTTTCTGCCTAAGGATAAATTTCTATCTGTTGAAATTCATTTTGTTAGATTTTGCAATCTGTTAAGGTCGCTTTGAATTTTTCTCTCATCTTCTGCACACAAGCAAGCAAGCCTCCGTCCTGCTCACAACAACTTTCATCCAATAAACTCTCAAAACATTCTGAGACTGGGGATGATGTAGTGGCTTTTTCAGAATTTCTCTATAAATGCTTTTGCAATTAAGCTTGAATGCATATTTGGTAAATTTAAGTGAACACTTCTGCATTACCCAACAGATGACAACAATCCATAGTGATAACTGAAGTATGTTAGGCCCTAGATTACACGTATCAAACACAAGGCCAACGGTCCAAAATTGGCCCACCATGTCATTTTATGTGGCCCATGAGGCTTTCAATGCCAGAACAATATGGTTACATTTATATAATCTTACTGTGACAAATGGTCCTTTAAAGGCAACCATAAGGCTGATGTGACCCTTGGTGAACATGAGTTCTACATCCCTGCCCTGGATGATAAGATGTTAATATGATCCGCATGAATTACTAATCATACAACATCTTGGCAGTGTGCTTGCATCTTAGTTTCTGTCACTTTGGAAGTTTTTGAAGAGTAATCACAACCAGTTCAGCAAAGAACACAATACAGTAATTGAGGATGAAGACTAAATTAATGATCATTGGAAGTCTTCTCTGGCTACAAGAGTGACAAGGTTGAAATGTTCCTGGTACATGGCTAATGTGTGGTCATGTGTTCAAAGTATGTCAGGACTCTGCATGTGTACCATTACATGATTTTTTTTTCCATAAGAAGAGAAATTTGATAAGACGTTTTCTGTATATTGGAGACTTTGATCTATATGCAGTTGGGATTGTCTCCGTTGTGTTAAAAATGCATGAGTGTCAGAGGCCACTGCCACTCTAGACAATGGGATCAGAGATAATCTGCAGCAATGTGTGTTCTTTTAGAGTTTGGGAGGGTGGTTTTCTGAAAACAACAACAATAACAACAACAATTTTATTTCTTATTTGCCTCTCCTCATGCGTCAAGGCAGGTTACAACATAGTTAAAACACATAATCATTATATAAAATGCACATATTAAAATATATCATACATATATTAAAATACATAGAACAATGAATATAATATAGTGGACACAAGACGGATGTTTAAAATTAATGATTAAAACTTGCTGGTAAGTCTGCCGGAAGACATAGGTCTTCAGATGTGTTTTAAATTTGACAGCTCATTTAGCTGTTCTTCCAGCAGGTCTTTCCACAATCTTTGGGCAGCTGATGAAAAGGTCCTCTGGGTGACGGTTGCCAGTTGGGTTCTGGCAGACTAGAGTAGCTGCCCCCCATAGGACCTAAGTGTTTTGGCTGGATTGTATGGGAGAAGGCGATCCTGTAGGTAACCTGGACCCAAACCATGTAGGGATTTGAAGGTCAAAACCAATACTTCACACCTTGCCTGGAAACTAATTGGCAGTGACTTTAGCATCTGAAGACCCTGGACCTTCAACAGATATATAAACCTCCCTTGTCTAGTTTCCAATATACCTCACAGCCTTTGAGGATTCCTGCCATAGATGTGGGCAAAATGTCAGGAGAGAATATTTCTGGAACATGGCCATGCAGCCCAGAAAACTCACAGTAACCCAACAAATATACTATCCAGAAAATGATCTGTCCATGACAATTCAGAGCTGTTGGTTACCTCCACCCACAGATCAGTATGTTCCAAGCTGAAAATCTCATCAATACTATATGTGTCAGTTCAGAAACCAATTGGGATAGTCCCATGTTTGTCATGAATACCATGAACTCCCAAGTAGCACCTAACAAATTGGCCTTCAGTGGTATGTTGAAGTCACCCAGAAGCAAAAACCCAGGCAATTCCAACAGTACCTCCAAGACCAGTTCTGTGAGTTCGGCCAAGGAGTCGGTTAGGCAGTGGGGTAGGTGGTACACTAGCAGAATCTCCAGTCTACCCCTGGTTTTCAGACTGAGGTACATATACTCAATTCAGCTCCCTGGTAGGTAATCTGACCAAGTTAAGTGGGGCTTTTTAGACCACAGTTACTCCACCCCTCCCACTTTCCCTCACCTATTCAATACACAGTACCCCATTGGGAGGGCCTGAGCTCAGGTTGGCCCACTATCATCCCCAAACCAAGTTTAACTGAAGTATGACACGTCATAATCTTACATTGGTAAACAACACTCATTGCAGTCTCAGCTTTCAAGTATGGCTTTGGACTTCAGCAACTCAAGTGAATAAAACCTAGTCATATTTGAGTGTTTTTTCTCATTTCTTAGCACAAACTATTGAAAAGATATGTGTGCTTTTTATAAATGCTCCTCTTCTTTATGGTATGGACAGTGTAGCTGGCAAGAAATTTGAGTTTAGCTGACTCCGAGGAGCTGAACGCTTGTAATGAATGAATGCCCTGTTTGTGTAGTTCTCTAACATCAAATGGTAAGATACTTAGTAGCCACTTTTGAGTTAAGTATATATAAGTGGTACCAATACTATATTGATAAAGTGGCCAAGTAGTAATTCTGTCGGACAGCCCCAAAGTGGCCCTTCCTTACTAATGCTCTAGAGCTCAAGTACTATTCATCTAACAGTGATTTAATAATGGCTGCAAAGCATTTGTGTTGCCATGTAGCAAGTAATTCATGGCACTTACGCCTGTAAGTGAAACTGGGTAGTAGTAATAAAAATTGGTTTTTATTTTAACACTGGTAGGTCACCCTCCCCTTGTTACTTTTACATTGCATGAATTGAATGTGCTGCAAAAGCAAGGAAAAATAACGGTAGAAATGATATTCAGGTCTGTTAGAATTTGTTTAGGAAAATTCATTGTGATTATTAATAAGAAGAAAAAGCTTGGTAATGCAGTTACATGGGTTCTATATCAATTAATTGAGGATTATTCAACAAAGATTTAGAGTACACAGAAGCTAAATATACATATTTCACAAGGGACATGATATGTTGTTAATATTTTGGTTGGGAGACAAGTAATTTACTTACAGAGTGATACAGTGCTCTGATACAATCTGTTTAGGGATCTTTAATGCAAGCTCGGGAGACTGCATTGGCAGAAGAGCAGAATGTAACTGTAGTGTTGAATAATACAACTGACCCCATTTATTGTTGGCAGCAAGGGAAGCTTGCTGTTCAGTGAAAAGAACTGGAAGAAAGCCAAGGATTTTATAGAAACAGTGGTACCTTCAGGAGTTAAAGCATTTGAATTTGTTGTTGTATGCCTTCAGGTCGACGCTGACTTATGGCAACCCACCCCTGTCATAGAGTTTCTTGGCAAGGTTTATGCTTAGGAAGTTTGCCATTGCTTTCCTCTTAGACTGAGAGAGTGGAACTTCATCAAGGTGACCTAATGCATTTGCATAGCTGAACTGGCACTTAAACCTTGACCTGCTGGAGCCACTATCCCAAGAGGTTGAGATACAGGTTGGGTTGGGAATACCTTATACACAAATCTAAAATGCTCCAAAATCCAGAGTTCTGTTCAATTGTATGCAACAATATTTGAAAGCCTGCTGGGGAGGAGGCATCAAAATGAGAAGTAGTAGGATAAGGATATTTAATTCTGTATTGTTGAAGGCTTTCATGGCTGGAATGGCTAGGTTGCTGTGAGTTTTCTGGGCTGTATGGCCATGTTCCAGAAGCATCCTCTCTTGATGTTTCACCTACATCTATGGCAGGCACCCTCAGAGGTTGTGAGGTCTGTTGGAAACTAGGCAAGTGAGCTTTATATATCTGTGGAATGCTCAGAGTGGGAAAAACAACCCTTGTCTATTTGAGGCAGGTTTGAATGTTGGAATTGGCCACCTTCATTAGCATTTAATGGCCTTGCTGCTTCAAAGTCTGACTGCTTACCACCCGGGGGAATCCTTTGTTAGGAGACCACTTGATGGACCAACATGGATGCAGCATATTATTTGAGAACACAGAAATGCTGGACCACTCTAACAACCAGCATGTCAGACTACACAGAGAAGCAATTGAAATCCATAAGCATGTGGACAATTTCAACAGAAAGGAGGAAACCATGAAAATGAACCAAATCTAGCTACCAGTATAAAAAAAAACCTCTAAAATTATAACAGTAAATAAAAAACAACACTCAAAAACAGGGAAATTCCAGACAAGAAACAATCAGGGGCAGCTAATCACCTCCCAACAAAGGATTTCTCCCAGGCAATAAACAGCCAGACCTTGAAGCTGCAAGGCTATTAAATGCTTTACAAAGGTGGCCACATTGCAACATTCACAACTACCTCAAACAGACAAGAGTTCTTTCTCCCAGCCTGGACATTCCATGGATATATAAACCCCAATTGCCTAGTTTCCAACAGATCTCACAACCTCTGAGGATGCCTGCCATAGATGTGGTTGAAATGTCAGGAGAGAATGCTTCTGGAACATGGCCATACAGCATGAAAAAGTCACAGATGCCCATATTTAACTCTTCATTATTATTATTTCTCACTTAATGCACCTTACAATTTTTTTCCCCTTCCTAAAGAATTCTAAAAGACACAATGTTTCTCAAAGCCACTATGAGTTTCCTTGTAGCAAAAAAGAAAAAAAGTGGGATATAAATAGATAAATAAGTAAATAAAGTGTTCAAGAGAGTACTGGGACAATGGAAAGAGTAGTATCATTTTCCAAACACAGAAACAGTTTATCCAGACCTTTCTTTTGCTTTGTTTAGAACTTCTTGAGTCAGATCATACATTATGCTAACAATCTTTCTGGTTTTAGTCCTTTTAAAATGATGACTAAGCCAATTGCTTGTGATTCATTTAAAATTAGCATCTTACAGAGAATATATACGCACATGCTGCAATATACTTTATTTAGCAAAGGTGTGCTGTGTACTTAGAAAAAAGAGCCATGATTACTAATTTTAAAAAATAAAATTATTCCTTTGTTGAGACTTTCCCCTTTCTTAGCACCGTGTTCTCCATTCTCAGATCTGGTGTTTTAGTACATACCTTGTTTGACAGGGATCCTTTTTTTTAATAATGCAAAGCCTTAAAATATTACTGTGAGGCTGAAAATTATGCCAGCTGACTATGTGAAGTGAAACCAAATAAGCTGAATAAGAACACTCTTAGAAAGGGAAGGAAAAAGTGGAAATATATTAATATTTCTTAGGGGCACTGACTTTATTGCTCATGGCAAACTTGATGCTAAAATGCTCCATACATCACTACAACGTGACAGGCCAGGGAAAATGAAAAACACAAAGCTTTACATAAATCAGGCAAAAAATCATATTAAAATGCATAACATTTTATATAAGAATCAAGATTTTACTTTTATCTATTCAGAAGCTCTTTCCTCCTTCTTATGTAGATGTTTAAGATTTTCTTAAAGCCCCACCGTTTCAAGCAGTTTTATAGGAAATCATATTTCAAATTCATTGTAGACAAAGCTGTCACATTCTTAAAGAGCTTGCATTTATGGAATTGTGGTGTAGATTTTGGTATACACTTAATGTCTTGTAGAGTTAAGGAGGAAAATAGTTTGTTTTGTACTATGATGGAATCATGGCAAAAGGCATTACAATCTTCAGATTAATTTATTTTCTGTCATGCTATAATAAGCTGTGTTTTCAATAAATTCTAACTGTGGATGGGACTTTGGTTTTTCAAGAGCATAATGTATCACTGGCTTAAGAGTTTCACCCCGTAAGACTAAAGAGCTGATCATATTGACAAGGAAAACATTCAGTCTTGAAGAACGTTGATTCTTTTTTTTTCTAGAACCTTCCAATAAAGCCCTTCAACTTGTAAATATTTTGTAATTCTTTTTAATGAAAAAAATCAGTAGTCATAGTTGGTGGCTCATTTAATAGGCAATGGAATTTAACCAGGCTGCATTATGCACCGAGTCAAGACTAATGCAAATATTGTTTATTTATTTATTTTATTTATTTATTATTGTGCTTATATACCGCCGTTTCTCAGTCTAAATCGGCGACTCAACGCGGTTTACAACACAACAACAAGCAGCAATATTCCATTAAAAAGCATAAAAACACATACACAATACACGATATTATTGGGCCACCAATAATAATCCAATGCATCTCTTAATTGTAGTCGCAATCCAATTTCGTCGTCTGTGATTAACCAATCCTTGTTCATCAGTTTCGTTGCACCAGATTAATCGAATGCTTGTTTAAACATCCATGTCTTCAACCTTTTTCGAAATACCATCAGCGAAGGGGCTGATCTCACCTCTATGGGGAGGGCATTCCAAAGCCGAGGGGCCACCACAGAAAAGGCCCTGTCTCTCGTTCCCGCCAGCCGCACCTGTGAAGCAGGCAGGATAGAGAGCAGGGCCTCCCCAGAAGATCTTAGGGTCCTGGTGGGGTGATAGGCCGAGATACGTTCGGATAGATAAGTTGGGCCAGAACCGTTTAGGGCTTTAAAGGCCAGCGCCAGCACTTTGAATTGGGCCCGGTAGCAAATCGGCAGCCAGTGGAGCTGGTACAGCAGAGGAGTTGTATGCTCCCTGCGTCCCGCTCCGGTTAGTATCATGGCTGCCGCCCGTTGGACTAATTGGAGCTTCCGAGCCGTCTTCAAAGGCAACCCCACGTAGAGAGCGTTGCAGTAGTCAAGACGGGATGTAACCAGAGCGTGGACTACCGTGGCCAAGTCAGACTTCCCAAGGTACGGTCGCAGTTGGCGCACAAGTTTAACTGTGCAAATGCTCCCTGGTCACCGCCGAAACCTGGGGTTAAAGGCTCAGCGATGAGTCCAGGATCACACCCAAACTGCGAACCTGCGTCTTCAGGGGGAGTGCGACCCCGTCTAACACAGGCTGTAACCCTATACCCTGTTCGGCCTTGCGACTAACCAGGAGTACCTCTGTCTTGTCTGGATTCAATTTCAATTTGTTCGCCCCCATCCAGACCGTCACAGCGGCCAAGCACCGGTTCAGGACCTCAACAGCCTCCTTAGTAGCAGGTGGAAAGGAGTGACAGAGTTGGACATCATCTGCGTACAGATGACATCGCATTCCGAAACTCCGGATGATCTCGCCCAGCGGCTTCATGTAGATGTTAAACAACATGGGAGACAGTATTGAACCCTGAGGAACCCCACAAGACAAAGGTTGTGGGGTTGAACAGGAGTCTCCCAGTAACACCTTCTGAGACCGACCCTCGAGGAATGAGCGGAGCCACTGCAGAACAGTACCTCCAAGACCCATCCCCGCGAGGTCGACGGTATCGAAGGCCGCTGAGAGGTCAAGCAGCACCAACAGGGACACACTCCCCCTGTCGAGCTCCCGACACAGATCATCCACTACGGCGACCAAGGCTGTCTCAGTACCATGCCCCGGTCTAAAGCCAGACTGTGCTGGGTCCAGATAATCCGTGTCTACCAAGAATGCCTGGAGTTGTGAGGCCACCACACGTTCCATGACTTTGCCCAAAAAGGGGAGATTGGAAACAGGCCGATAGTTGACGAATTGAGTGGGGTCCAGTGATGGTTTTTTCAACAGCGGTTTTATCACAGCTTGCTTTAAGCTGGCTGGAATTTTGCCTTCCCGAAGGGAGGCATTAACCACCACCTTCACCCACTCGGCCAATCCCCCTCTGGCCTCCTTCAGAAGCCAGGATGGGCAGGGGTCTAGGATGCATGTGGTAGCTCTCATTCCTCCAAGCACCTTGTCCACATACTCGGATTGAACCAATTGAAATGAATCCATCAAAACTGGACAAGCAGATGCTCGTGTTACATCCTCAGAGACTGCCGTTAATATGGTATCCAGTCCAGAGCGGATCAAAGCGACTTTGTCTGCAAAGAACTGAGCAAAAGCTTCACAGCGAGCTGCCGAGTCATCAGGGCACCCATCCTGAGTGGTGGGTTTTAACAGGCCTCTGACAACTCGGAACAGTTCAGCCGGACGGTTCTTTGCAGACGCAATAGTGGCCGCAAAGAAAGTCTTCTTAGCGGCTTTTATAGCCGCGGCATATGCCTTTAAAAAGGACACAAACCGTGTTCGATTTGGCTCGCTCGGATCCGAACACAACACACTCTCTAGTTCCCTCTTCTTTCGCTTCAACGCTGCCAGCTCCTCGGTGAACCAAGGAGCTGGTTTAGCTCGGCTACTTGAGAGGGGACATTCTGGAGCAATCGTGTCTATTGCCCTAGTCATCTCCCCATTCCAGAGAGCGACCAGGGCATCAACAGGATCACCTACCGAGGTGGCGGGAAATTCCCCAAGAGCCGTCAGGAATCCATCCGGATCCATAAGCCTCCTGGGGCGGACCAGCTTAATGGGTCCTCCACCTCTGCGGAGGTTAGGGGGTGCAGTGAGTCTAAAGCTGACCAGGTGGTGGTCGGTCCATGGCAACGGAGAGATGGATCAGAATCAGACATCATAAAAATACCATGGCTGAAACAACAAATAATGGGTTCAGGCTCATGATTCCGAAGTCCAATGATTCATACGTAGAGCCAAGAGAAAGTGCGACAATGGAGGGCTGGGCTAGGAGGCTAATGCTCTTAAAACATTAAAGTGTAAAAATTGCTGGAAAGGGCTGCTATAAGTCATGGTATCTGGAAATTGTGGATCTGGATCCCATGGATCCAGACAGTTCACTGTATTTTGCCGTGAACTAATCGGAATACATGAATGAATTAAAATCAATAGGATATATTTTAGTGAAAAATAACAGAAGGGAAAAAAGTCTGTAATCAAACATTTGGATGAAATCCTAAGGCTCATCTACTTCAGCTCCCTGCCATTGCAAAAAAACAAAACAAAAAAAAACCCAACAACTAACTAAAAACAAAAACTGGCTAAGGCATGCTTTGGCAGACTTTATTTTAAAAGCTCAAAATAAAGTCCTCCACCTCATGAGGTTGTCCATTCTACTATTGGACAGTTTTTGCATCTGGTGAGGGCCTGCCATTATTTGAGTTCATGAAAGCGTATGCTAGATTTTTTTCCTTAGTCTTAAACATGTTACTAGATTCATGTATAACTTTTTATTCTGAAACAGACTAACACTACAATGTTTTTGAATGCAACTTTCTAATGCATAGCCAAGATATCTTTTCTTGTAATTCTTATCTGTTGGATCAAATTCTACTCTATGATGGACCAGCTTGCTCCATCATCCTTGTGACAGCACTGTGAAGATAGTTTTAATCTTGGTTTGAGATCAGGGCAGATCTGCATCAATCAAGACAAAGTCAGGACAAAGTTAAAATGCTGACTTGAACCATGATCCAGACACACCTCTACTGAACATACCCAGCCCCCTTAACTGTGCTCTAAATGGTCTAGTTTCCAGATATTTACCATCATTGATACATTCTTCTGGATACATTTCAGCTTGTCCTTGGTCATTTCACATGGAATAACAAATAATAATTTATCCCAATCACCGCTGTATTATTTGATTATTTCATCAAATTACCTGTTCCCTCCATCTTTGATTTTAACTGTTAGCTCTGAACTGACACTCTCCACCTATTCGATTTTCTGACTTCCCTCCATCATGCACACTTCTTGTTAATCGGTATAGAATTGCTAGATATAATAACTGCCATGAATTTTCATGGCTTGCTTTTTATTTTCATAACTTTATGCAAGAGATGTGTTTACGGATGCACAGAAAAATGGTGAATATATAGAATATGCATGTGCAGATCTGACATATTTCTCAGTCTGACCGCATACCAATTCATACAGGCCCTTTCGTATTTGTATAAGATCATGATAATGGCAATATTATTTTCATTCATTTGGTAGTGGTCCCTTTTCACTTTTTCTACAGCTGCTGCATGCTCTCTCACCATTTTAGCTGAGATATCTAAAAGAGCCCTAAATTGTATTCATGTTCAGTCACAATCAGATCAGACACCATCAGCATATATGTGAAGTTAGAGTTGTGTACCAATTTACAATTCCAGTATGCCATCAAATGTATTTGCCACTTTATTGCTTATTCATATAGTTTGGAACACTTTACAGTCCAGTTTTTCATCTTTACTATCCTGAATAACTTGATGTTGATACTTTTTGTTTTTACGTAAGGAGATGGATTCTGGTTCTATAACAGATCAGAACAGTGATCAAGATTCACTTTTTGTTGATAACAGTAATTGCTCTTCAGATAGCTGAAACAATGCTCCTCTTATTTTGTATGATTATTATGGGTTATTTATCTACCTTTATTTACCTTTTTCCTGATATAGAAACTTAAGGTAGTTAATTTTGTCTAATCATTAATTGCTGATGGTCAGAAGGAAATAGCCTATGACTCTATGAGCAATTTATCAGAGACCTAGCAGGGCCGCTATGTAGTAATGGTTTCTCAATGCTGCAGAGAAAATCCAAATGGAGCATTGTAAGCATTGTGCACAAAAAGTAAGCATGATCATATAGAATAGTGAACCAGTGTGCACAGAAACAACAGGTTGCTTGATACGGTTCTCACAATTTGTGGTAATTGTAGTAGAAACTGTTGGGGCTAACTAGATGGAACAAGAATGATATTTGTAGAAGGCACAGCATGTTGACTTTTTTGTTCAAACATGTAATTCTTCTTAGTTATGATTCACAGGTGTTAATTTTACATTCCCTCAATTGAATATTTTATAATCATTCCACAACTTTGGCTAGCATTCCTTAGTCTAATAATATGCTTCTGCTCTCTTCCACTGTTCTCCACTGTATTTTCTTTAGATAAATCTCTTCATATTTAACTACAAAGGCTCACTGGAAATTTGTTTTAGGTTGTTTCTGGCAGCACAATGAGCCTGTGTGCCTGAGGGAGAATAACATTTTATTCACTGTTCTGGTTTAATACATTACTGCAGAACTTCAAGATGCATTTTTGCATAATAATTGAAAAACTTCTTGTACCCTGTTTTCATTTTTTTAAAAAGAAGAGTACTATTTTGCCTACATATTTTATACATATAAAAACTTTTAAAAACTATGGATATGTCAGGCAAACTTTGTTTTCTAGGTATACGATAAACACTTAATGGTAACATTTATTATGTAAAATTCATGACTGTCCACAGAGGCCTTGTATTCTTCATAATGGAAAAACAGAGCCATTGTTGTGTGAAGTCGTTTCATCAATATTTTACTTCTCATCTCAGAATTTCATATACACTTAATAGAATGTGAAATTTCCAACTTTTTCCTGACTTTCCCAGTACAGTAGTTTTATGTAGCCATTTCTCACACATCCCAAAGGCTCGATTTGATGGTGTGTCATACAACTGGAACACTGTAAGTTAGATTTATGTTATATTTTGGCCATCACTAAAATTTCATTGCAATATAGTGTCTTATAGTCCTGCTTCTTGATTGGAAGAGGAAAAGGCAAAGTAGTACCCTCTTTTTGTATATATATGAGCCATTCCAGTAGTGGTAACATATAAAACAAATAAATGATGAAATGCAAAGTTCAATTGACAGCAACTCAAAAAGTGTTGTCCACCTCCTTCAGTAAGACCGACAGTCTGATGCCATTCATTTTTTTACTCAGTTATTCTAATTACACACACGAGATTAAACACGAGATTAATAAAGATACTCCCCCCAGCACCAACCAACGTTCTGGAGCCAGAGTGAAGAAGGGAACCCAGGAAGCCAGAGTTCTACCTTGTCTCCTGGGTCATCGGTTGGGAGCCCCTCTCCCCAGCAACAATATAGTAATATATATGCTAATATTGTGTTGTGCTAATACTATAA
This sequence comes from Anolis sagrei, assembly GCF_037176765.1. NCBI lineage: Eukaryota > Metazoa > Chordata > Lepidosauria > Squamata > Anolidae > Anolis > Anolis sagrei. The sequence continues at coordinate 294,518,550 of NC_090021.1, forward strand.
TATGTTGTATACAAATATAATATTGATAATAATACTATAACATAATACTATATAATGCTAATAATAGTTATATATATTACATTTAATGTATTGTCGAAGGCTTTCATGACTGGAATCACTCAGTTCTTGTGGGTTTTTTCGGGCTATATGGCCATGTTCTAGAGGCATTTCTCCTGACGTTTCGCCTGCATCTATGGCAAGCATCCTCAGAGGATTACATGTAATATTGCTAATAATATTACAGTATAGTGGTATAGTACTATAGTAATATATAATACTAATATTGTGCTGTGCTAATAATATAATATATTGTATACACATATAATATTGATAATACTATAATGTAATACAATATAATACTAATAATACATTATAATAATTTAATATTTCATATTACATGTAATATATAATATATAAGATAGTAATATATAATACTAATATTGTACTATTCTAACAATATAATATATATTTTATGTACATATAACTTGTAAGCCAATCCAAGTCCCTTCGGAGTGAGAGAGGCGGCATATAAATATTGTAACTAAATAAATAAATAAATACTGTTGCCTTCAACACTAGGGCTAGTGAGAGTCCTGAATCAATTGTAGCAGACTCTTTTCCAACTCCATTTTGCCTTCCCCTTCCAATGATTTTTATTTGTGCTATCAAATGGAAATATTTACTTCTCTACCCATCTTTGCAAAGCCATTTGCCAAATTCCTTTGATCCAGAAGTAGGTAATGTGGAATCCTAGTCCAGCATTCCAAACACTATGCCATTTGGATTCTTGAAAGTTCACTGAAGAAAAATGTCAAAAGAAAACATCTGGATGGATGGATGAATACACTCACTAATGTGAGCAACAGGACAATAGAATAGTTAGAAATACAATGGGTCCTCTGGATTGGTAGAAGTTTAGTTCTAGGTCCTGCAAAAAATGTATCCCATATTATTAATTAATTAATTAACTTCATTTCTATTCCGCCTTTCTCTACCTCAGAGGGGACTCAAGGTGGCTTACAAATCTGGAAAAATTCAATGCCACACAGGTAAACAATAAACACATCTCATCAAAATATAAACAATATAAACATATACACAATTAAAACACATATCAATGAATTAAACAGATTAAAACGATATAAAATGCCAAGATGTAATCTCATGTCCAAATCGTTTTCCAAAATCCATTGTCTGTTATTCAAGCTGTTAAAGTCTCATTCTATAGTTTCCTGTTCACCAAACACCTGTAAGAAGAGCCAGTTCTTACTTTTTTCCCCTTAAAATCAAGAGGGATAGGGCTTACCTGGTGTCACTGGGGAGAGAGTTCCACAGCCGAGGGGCCACCGCTGAGAAGGCCCTCACATATTCATGTGTATGTCATCACCATTTTAGGTATGGGCTGCAATGATCTGTAGTCATTTGAAACCACAGATCGGTAGACTACAGATCAGGATGGCTCACTGTAATTGCAACAACCATGAGGGCTGGGAGAGAGCTAAAAGGTATTAGCTTGTTCAAAGCTGGAAACTTCTGATAGTAGTTATGAATGTTGCTTCTTTTTTATAATGCCCCTTTGAAAGGATTCTGATATGTAATTGGTTTTTTAACCTGATGAGAGTATATGTAGTTTTGTCTTCTTTGGATGTAATGATAAAAAGTTGAGTAAGGAACAGATTAATGGGTATATATAAGGCTGCAGAGGGAAGGGGTAATCAGCTAAAATCACCATTAATGGAATTCTGAGCTGGATCAAAAAGTGTTTTGTGAACAGAGAAATTAGGTGCAACCTGTTGGGAATATTATATTAAACATATGATTTCTCTTTTTGGAATAACTTCATTTGCTATCAGCCCGTTTCTAGACTCAAGCCAAAGTGCTACTTATGACCTACTGCTTAAAACCTGATACAGCTTAGTTCCAGATTGAAAGTTTGTCTCTCCCTGTGAGAGCCTTCTTGAATCTTACAATTTGAAGATTGTAAGGTATCTCTTCTGACTCCTGTGAGGAGACAGAAGAGAGACCTTCTTGATGGCTGTTCCTTAGTTTTGGAACACCTCAACAGGCGATTCAGTTGTCTTACTCTTATTGTCAGTAGATAACGATCTTTTTTATTTATGCGAGGCTTTGGCTCATAAATTGTTGTGACAGAAGAGTTTTTAAATGTGGCATGCTGTGATTTTATCTCATTTGTGTTTGTAAATGCCTTCAAGTTGCCTGTCGTCTTATGACAACCCATGAGTTTCATAGGCAAGGAATGCTCAGTTCCGTTCTCTAAAATACAGCCATAGCGCTTGGTAGACATTGATAATCTTCCATGCAAGTAGGAAACAGGACTGACCCTGCTTAACTTTCAAGATCAGACAGTCTTTAGGGTATTTACTATCTTAAATCTTTTAAACTGTTTTTAAAATGTTTCAGTTAGATTTTTAAAATGTTTTAAACAGTTGTACTTTATGTAGTTTTAGCTACATTTTGATTTAATGTATACTATAAGCTGCTTTGCCTCCTATGCTGGGAGAATGACAGTACATAAATAAAACAAAATAAATGCATAACTTGACCAAAATGCTTTGCACATTCCATTAATTTCAATGGGAGACTTGATTGGTGTGTGTATGAGCTGGTGTCGAAAAAAATAGCACTCTATGGTGCCATAATTTCTACATTGACACTAGTCTGAAATAGAGTCATAGCACTTCTACTAGGCAATCAGGTGTCCAGTTTGATGGCTCTCCAGAGGAAGGGGTTTGGTAGCTTTAAGGCACTGCTTATCCCAATCAAAACACTTCCCAGAATTGCTTTCACGTTTAAGTGTGTTCTTGCTGCCTTATTACCTGGTCTTGGAAGATATTATATTTGCATTATCCTAAAAGAATTTCAGCTTATATTTAACTGAAGTTTTGGCATTTTTTCAACATTCTCTTTCTTACCTTAGTTGGGAAAAAACGCATATCATATTGCTGTGACATGAATTTTCCATTTAGGAAGCTTCTAAATCACAATAATTTTTAGAAGTATTATGTCACTGCTGCTTTCACACCTTTTATTGTTAACATTTCGGTAGACCTTAATTACAGGTGGAATTTTCTTTCCTTGTTTAGGAAAAAAAGCTTAAGTTGCTCAAGGAATGTAAATGTAAGGTTCTTCTTACCAAGTTTTAATTTTGAGAGTAAATAGTATGTAAAAATCCACATAATTTTACTTGGAATATTTAAATAGAACAATATTAGCATGCAAGTTTCATGATCTGCAGTGTCACACAAAGTGTGGGAGTGATATATTAAAACATAAAATATTCTGATTTCAAGGATTGATATCTTTAACCATTGGGCAGAATAATGCAACCATCTCTGGCAGCATGTGGTGGAAGTAAAAATTGTATACTCTCAATTATTATTTGCACTTGGTCAAAATGCATCTCTTCCATATTGGAAAATGGTTTTGCTATGGATTTCTAATTTTTGGGCAACAGGATCCACACTGAAAAGAAAATCACCTGGCAGATCTAGGACCATGAAAATACCTGAAAATATAGAAGCAGTGACAGCATCCACTAATCAATTGCCAAAATTCTCATAAGCATACTATGGTACTGGGGATATCAAGTCAGAATTTGAAGAGGATTATGCATGCCAAATAAAACTGCATCCTTTCAAAATGATTTGTCTGATGTAATCTTTAAAACGCATTAAAACAAAACTATCAGAGGACATCTAATCACCTCTCAACAAAAGATTGCCCCAGGCACTGCCAGGCCATCAAATGCTAATCAGGGTGGTCAGTTGAAACATTAATACCTAGCTCCAACAGACAAGAGCTCTTTGTCCCACCCTGGTCATTCCACAGATATATAAACCCAATTTTCCTAGTTCCAACAGACCTCACTACCTCTGAGGATGCTTGCCATAGATGCAGTCGAAACATCAGGAGAGAATGCCTCTAGAACATGGCCATATAACCCGAAAAAACCTACAACAACCCAATACAGTAAAGTCTGAGCTGGGGGAAAAATGGGCTCCTGTTCTAGCTGATTGTACTGTAGCCATGTGTGCTGGCTACAAAAAACGAAGGAAAGAGCAGCTACTTCCAGAATCACCTGCAGAACATTTATGAACAGCAAAATAGAGGGTGAAGAGAAGAGCCAATAAACCTCCCACCATCCTGTTAAAATGTTTAGATCTAGAAGTTTTATTACCAAAATGGAAATAATAAGGAAAATGAAGCCTGATGTTTTGAAGAAAAAACTATTCCTGGATGTATTTTGGAAGATGTTTCCATGTACTTTCTTGAGGCTTCAAAATATATTTTTTTTACTTGTGCAATTCTAATCTGACTTCGCTATTTCATTTCAAATGCAAATATTTCTGAAAAAGGTTGCTGAAACGTGTTGAACTGCTCTTCTTTTTTGCAATATTCCCTATTCTTTCCATGATATTTCTGCTTCTGGTACCAATTTTTTTTGTTAAAAAAGTAATGCCTAGGAGCACATCTGTTTTGTTAACTGAAATATACCCTTACTGCATTGGTATATAAGGAGGGGAAGCTTAAGTTTATGTTTCCTTTTTAATACTTCTTGGATAGTGCAACATCTGTAAGACAATACCATAAAGGCAGGAGTACAACTTTCTTGAGTTCCATGACCAAGTGACAAAGCCAACCAATCACAAACATAGCAACCCCATAATGGTACAATTTCACAGTTGTGGGACTGTAAAATGTATGTGCGATTAAATAAACATAGTTTCATTTTCAAATGCCTCTTAGGTAGTGCATTACTGGCCTTGTGTTCATAGAAAATAATGATGCAAGCAATACTTTGGGTTATATAGATAGCAAAGATATGTTGTTTGGTATGGTTTCTGATAGGACCTGGATTCTGATGAGGTTCATTAATGGTGTGACTCTAATACCATCATTTTTCTTTTCCTGTGTGATTTTTAACATCTTTGCTCGACGAAAAAGCCAGTTAAGCTCCAAAATCTACCATGATGTATTTTCTACATGTTGGTTGGCGAATAAATGTATTAGTGTTTTGCGGATTTCATTGTATTTAATGGCGTGACTGTTTTATGAAACATTTCATTCTCCTATAAAAACAAAACCAAACAGGTTTTTCAAATAAATCAAATCAAATATGATTTTTAAATGCAGGCAAAATAAGAAAATGTGCTTGGCAAATAATCTGAAGTCTTATGGAATAAGAGAACAGCATCTTGGCATTTAAGATTTGAGTTATCTGTTCTTAAATTTATCCTGCTTTTTAAAGCACAAAATCTTCTCTTAATCTCCATAGGATCAAAGCAGTTCAAAAACTTTGACATGCTATTTTTGTAAAGAGTTTTTAAAAGGAGATTTGCATCTTATTTGTGCTAGGTAATTTAAAAGTATTGCCTTAACTATAAGCTTCCCCCTTCTCCTTTGTGTTTATTAGCTATCAGTGAGAGATTGTGGGCAGAATGGGAGAAGAGTGTCCTTAACCTATATAACATCCCTAAAGTGTTGCTGTATTTTTGTTCCCACCTGGAAAGGCAATCTATTGCTGATAAAATTGTAGTATACGTCTGCGTCCATTGAAAATTTGATTTATCAGTACTGAAATCTACTTTTATTTTAGAATGGTGAAAGTATACTTTTTGTATTGTCGAAGGCATTCATGGCTAGAATCACTGGGTTGCTGTGAGGTTTTATTGGCTGTATGGCATTACTGTGTGCAGTAGCATTCTCCCCTGACATTTCACATATATCTGTGGCTGGCATCTTCAGATATTCTTCCTATACTTTTTGTTTAGGAAGAAGCAAAACATGTATCCTTGATTTTCTCCTTTAAGAAATTAATTCCATTTTATGCAACCCCAAAGACAGACATTTCTTCATTTTCCTTCCATGAAAGAGAAAATATTATTTTACCTGTTCATTACTTGATATGGCAAGTCAGTTCCCACCCAAGTAATACCTATCTTATGTGTCTCTTCACAGAGCAAGAAGCTGCATGTGGTCTCCACTCAAAATGTTGTTTTAACAGGAGAGGTGATCAAGGCAGAAAACAAGAAGCAAAGAGATTATCAGAGCCTTTCCCTTCTTACTTCAGAGTTTTATGCTCTGTTCTATTCTGAGATCTGCTCAGTGGGAGAAATGCTGTCAGTTTTAGATTTTTGTAACAACAAGCCTCCTCTGCGGAGGAAATGAAGATCTCTGACAAGTTAGACACCGAGGCTGCTAATTATGGTTGTTCTTTTTAAGGTGTACATGAAACTTGAAGCATGTAGCAAAATCAGGTTCTTTATTCCAAGAAGTTTACAAGGGCCCAATCCTGAACACACATGTAACCACATCAGACTACATATTAACCAGGAATAAAAAATATTTCTAAACGAGAGAGAGAGAGAGAGAGAGCTCTGCATAATTTATTCATCTCTAAGAACTTGTTTAATATTGCCAAAACATTATCTTTTTAATTGGTTGTGCACAAAGAAAAACACAGATGTTATTCTTTAAAGATAGGCTAGCAGTGAGTATTGTGTACATGATTTGATTTGTGTGTTAAGTTTGTCAAGAGAGACGATACATTGATTTCAGTCTTAGTCTGAAAACAATTAGTATACAGGCAACTCTGCGTGTCTTAGCAGTGGTACACCTAACCCCATGAAGAATCCCTATTCTCATGTTGATCTAGTTGTGGTGACGCTGCTAGAGTTTCTGTGGTGGTGGATTCATGTAGTGTTAAACTTTTATGAAGGGAAAGTAGTCACAAGGCCAAATCCATCCCCTTTATATGAGTTTTTGGCATGATACTACAGAATATAACCTTACAATCATCTGATAAAGAATTACTGCAAATCAAAAAGCATTCATTTAGTTGCTCTGGTGTCTAGAGATCTGGACTACAGTATGGAAGACTGGTAATTAACTGTCTTTTAGTCTTACTTTCAAATATGTAAAACAACTTAGATCAAAAAGGCTATGTTAGATACATTTGAGAGCTTACATACATCTATCAAAAAAGGTGTTCATCACAGTTATCATAAATGGTTGGAAGTGCATGTTCATAAAGCAAATCCCAAATAGCAGAACAAACAAAAGTGCTCACAACTGTTAGAGACCACGAAAATTCAAACAATGTGTTTGTTATGATTGAAACATATAACTGACATTTTATTAATTCTTTTCTGTTACAATTAATTTCAGTAATTTCTTCCTGTTACAACTAACAATTACTTACAAACTGATGACTCTTCCTCATTTGTTTTATTGCTAGCAATTATCTATTCAGAATTTAATTGGCATCTCTGGGTGCAATTTTTGTTTGCTTGTTTGTTTATTTGGACTGCTTTCTCCCAACTCTTATCCTAGCCAATTGAGGATTCCATTTTTGCTGTGATGACAGCACAATGCAAAACGCCATGAAGTTAAATGGCACTATTTGGCAATGGCTTGAAGTTAATTCAGAATGGAAAAAAATTATCCTGCCTTCAAGTCTGTGAATGATTGAACACTGTTGGCCTGTTTTCAGATTCCTCCCCCTAATAATTGTTAAGAAATTAGAGACAGCTTTAAGAATAAAATCCCACTCTTTCAGTCCCCTTCCCATTCTGCTGTAATAAATCCATCTCCCCAACTGCTCTTAAGAAATATGGCAGCATGGTTGGGCAGTGGATAAATGGCAATCCAGAAATGGGAAGTAATTCAGATTACACCTACATATTCATGAATCTGACTTCTTTTTGTTACTTAATTACCAGGAAGCCAATGACTCGGCATGTAAATAGGCAGCAGTTATCTGTCAATCCTATTTCTCTTCTATTCTCATATTAATTCAGAAACAACTGGTCCATAGCTAGCCTCAAGCATTTTCCTACGTGAGGTAAGGATACTTCATAACCTGAGATTACTTCGTATCATATCTCTGTAGGGGCATAGTTGATTTTAAAATAACTTTTTATTTCAGATCAATTGCTACAGCAAACATATCCCATTCTCCTATATTACCAAGGAAACTGGAAATTATTGTTTCCATTTGATGTTTGATTTTTTGTCTCATAACAGGCTGTGATTTTTATTTATTGTTAGTTTGCCAAGTTATAATTCGTACTTATACGTTGGGTTGTATTTTTTTTTTTTTTAGTATGGATGTATTGTTGTTGTATTCAGGCCTTTTATGTCTGGAATCCGCCTGGAGTCCCTTTGGGGAGATAGAGCAGAATATAAATAAAGTTTTATTATTATCAATGCTAATTCACACTTGCCTCAAGCAGACAAGAGTTCTTTCTCCTACCCTGGACATTCCATAGATATATAAACCTCACTTGCCTAGTTTCCAACAGACCTCTCAACCTCTGAGGATGCCTGCCATAGATGTGGGTGAAACGTCAAGAAAGAATGCTTCTGGAACATGGCCATACAACCTGGAAAACTCACAGCAAACCAAATCAGGATTTTTTATATGAACAATAAACCTTAGTTTGGAATCTTGGCTTGGTAATGTTTTTGGATGATTGTGTGTTTTTAGCGAAGATGTAACCTGCCAAGAAGAGATAAAATTGTTGTTGTTGTTGTTTTTGTTAGCGAATGTGTTTCAGTTCTTAATAATGTGTGTTGGATTGATACCAAGAAATAGCTGTAACTGACAAATATGAATTGGTGTATCAGAAATTAGCCAATGGTATTTCAACTACAATCTACATTTGCCTGCCTATGTTGTGGAATGAATTATGGTAGTAAGTCTAGAGTCTCATACTTGGGAGCTTGTTGTTGTTGTTCATTCATTCAGTCGTTTCTGACTCTTCGAGACCAGCCCACGCCAGAGCTCCCTGTCGATCGTCACCACCCCCAGCTCCTTCAAGGTCAATCCAGTCACTTCAAGGATGCCATCCATCCATCTTGCCTTGGTCGGCCACTCTTCCTTTTTCCTTCCATTTTCCCTAGCATAACTGTCTTCTCTAAGCTTTCCTTTCTTCTCATGATGTGGCCAAAGTACTTCATCTTTGCTTTTACTATCCTTCCCTCCAATGAGCAGTCGGGCTTTATTTCCTGAAATATGGACTGGTTGGATCTTCTCGCAGTCCAAGGCACTCTCAGAACTTTCCTCCAGCACCACAGTTCAAAAGCATCTATCTTCCTTCGCTCAGCCTTCCCTATGGTCCAGCTCTCACATCCGTAGGTGACTATGGGGAATACCATTGCTTTAACTATGCGGATCTTCATTGCCAGTGTAATGTCTCTACTCTTCACTATTTTATCAAGATTGGTCATTGCTCTCCTCCCAAGAAGTAAGTGTCTCCTGATTTCCTGGCTGCAGTCTGCATCTGCAGTCATCTTTGCGCCTAGAAATACAAAGTCTGTCACTGCCTCCACTTTTTCTCCCTCTATTTCCCAGTTATCAATCATTCTTGTTGCCATAATCTTGGGGGGTTTTTTTATGTTTAGCTGCAACCCAGCTTTTGCGCTTTCTTCTTTCACCTTGATTAGAATGCTCCTCAGCTCCTCCTCGCTTTCGGCCATCAAAGTGGTATCATCTGCATATCTAAGGTTGTTAATGTTTCTTCCAGCCATTTTTACCCCAGGCTTGCATTCATCAAGCCCCGCACATGGCATGATGTGTTCCACATACAAGTTGAATAGGTTGCGTGAGAGAATACAACCTTGACATACTTGAGAGCAGGTCCCATTAAATACTCTAGGAAAAAGATTTGCGTAGACATGAGTACCAGTGTACTGGAAGATGCAACATAATATTATGGGTTCAGGAATGAATGTAATAAGATCATAATGAAACCTGAACTAGATGAAGGATGGGAAGAGGAATGCCTATTCCAACACCAGAAGAGGGCAGCAGCGTGGCAGGTGTTTGTTTTGCTCACTTCACTTGTTCCTTTAGCTGTAAGTGGAATAGACTTGTATTGTCAGCTTTTAAGGTTGCATTTAAACACTTTCTTGCATCTATTATCATGAACATGATTAATGTGCCTGTATGCGTTATTGATTTGCATTGCTTTATCTATATAAAGATTCTCTGTTAATTGTGCTAAGTAAATTAAATCATTACATGGTGACGTTCACTTGCATAGCAATCTGGTTTTATATGTGTAAGTTCAATTGATTTCCAAAGACTGAAGTGCTGGTAACTCTTGGACAAAAGTATATTCCCAGTAGTAAGTTTTAGCATCTTGACTTAATGGTAAAATAAAATGCATTGTGTGCTTTTCATACAAGATGAATTATTTGTCCAAGTTGAAATTTGGAGGTAATCCATTCTGCAATTTTTCTCTCATGCAGGTGCAGTTTTTTTGTAAAGTCCCGGCTAGGAGTTGTTCCTGTGAGATGAAGCAGGTTGAAGATACTGCCTGGCCTTTGTTGGATGAACAAAATGAAAGCCTTTGCGTCACCTGGCACTCTTCTTGGCCTCCTGTGAAAAAATCAGGTGAGTCTTCTATTTCTATCAGTGTTTAAAAGCACTAAAGCAATTCAAGAGACAAATCCAGTGGTAGACCTACGTAGCTAGAATGAGACATGTCAGCAAGGACCTGATATTTTGCTTAATTTCGATATTTTTCTTCTACTCATCAAATTTGGAAGAAGATTGAGTTGTGGGGAGAAGCTGCAGGAATTTTGGAGCTCCTTAATGAAACTTCATTTCTGATGTGAAAATGTGTATTTCTTGGATTTAAACAAAAAATATATAACTTTTCTGAAAAAAAAATACCTTGTCCTTTTTGTGCATAACAATGTTGTGTTTTACGGTAATGCATTTTTCTTTTTGGCAAAAATCATGAAATATAAAAAAAATGTCACCATGGTCAACAATTTCCTCAAGGGATTTTCTCAGGCATCAGGATAAGAACAAAAATACTTACAAGTATTCTTTGCATCTTCTACTTTGTTATTCACAGTTAATGTTGATGTCAATAATTTCAATGGCTCTCCTTTAAGTGGGGCACATATTGGATTTAGCCTTATGTTTAAACATAAGTAAATAGGAGAAAAGGGTTTCCCCCCTTTTAATATTTTTATTTAGATAATGTATATATTGCCTTTCTTCCTATATAGGACCCAAACTAGCTCACAGTAAAGTTAAAATAAGATAAAAATAAAACCAAGATATTAAAAAATAAAATTAAATAAGCTAAAATACCACCATAAAGGCAGTCAAAAACATAACCCAAATTTTGGAAGTATAACATATACACAAACCCATTAAAAGAGCTTTCTGTACAGTCAGTTAATCATGAAATGCCTATTTAAATAAAAAAAAAAGTCTTTACCTGCTGGCAGAAGGAGAGCAAAGAAAAAGCAGCTTATCTTTTTATGAAGGGAATTCCATAAACTAGGAGAAGACAATCAGACAGGTCTTTGATAGTGGTCAATGGCAACCAAGATACAATCCTGAGATTTCAGGGGAAGTGCAACTTATTGTCTGAATCCGCCTGAATCCCATTCCTCTGATCTACTTTTCCAATGAGCAGTAACACTTCTGCCTTGTTTGGATAAGTTTCATTTTTCACTCTCATCCAGTCAATTATTGACAGCAGAGTTTTGGTTTAGTACTATAATAACTTCCTTAGAGTTAGGTGGAAAGATAAGATGGTATTTGATGGTATTAACATGCTGATGCCATTGAACCCAAAACCTCTAGATAATCTCTGCCAGCAGTTCCATATGTAAGAGCACAAAGGGTTGAAGAGCGTGGGGGCAGAACACAGCCTCGGGGGACCTCATTTACCAGTGGAATCCCCCAGCACCACTCTCTTGAGTTCACTCTTTTAGGGAAGGACCATAACCAGCATAACCAGTTTAGAACAGCACTCACATAAGAAAACTGTGTTCATGGTTAAAAATAAACATATATGGGAACATGTAGTGGGAGGATGGGGCATGGGGGGGGGGAGAAAAATAAAAAATGTAATGAGAAGAAATACGTTTGTGAAGAAGGTGAATAGATAACATATAAATATTTCAATATCTAGAATGTAATGCATACACACAATAGTTGTTAATTATCTATTCACAGATTGTGTTACTATGTATTCAGTAAAATAATAATAATAATAATAATGCACTCACAATTTCTATCCCAGAGAAGTGGCAGAGAAGAATACCACAATCAATGGAACTGACAACCGCTGAGAAGTTCAGCTAAATCAACATGAGCACGCCCCCTGTCAAGAGTCTAGCTTAGATCATCCACCATGGCAACTAAATTAGTCTACATCCTATAACCAAGTCTGATTGAAATGGCTCTAGATAAAGCACTTTATCTAGAACCCTGCATCTGATAGGTCATCACACACTTTAGAACTTTGTCCAAGAGAAGGATATAGAAGACCAGCTAATAATGCCCTCTGTGATGGGATTCGCAGACCTACATCATCCCAGTCAGAGCACATGCAAATGAGTTTGTCTGCAAATCAAATTATTCAAAGTCAACTGGTCTACATTCTCTTTGTGTGGGGTAGTTTGTAGAAAGATCATAAGCAGTCAGTGTATCCCACTAGGCAGTATTACTGACAGACAAGTATGATTTTGCCTTCACCAATGTCATAACAGATTTTCCAGTGGACTCTTATTTGGTTATACGGTTCTAGGCAGGCATTACCCTAAGCTGGTACATTATTTAAACTGTTATGTTTATTCATATCATGATCTGATCACCTTGCTCAATATATCCCATATGCATGTGGGTATTGGGGTAACGATACAAAAGGTTTGCTAGGATAGACCCTCTTTCACTCAGACTCAGCCCCCCCCCCGAACCAAACTCAGCCCCCCCCCCCCCCCGAAACAAAATCTTGGCTACAGGCCTGGTTCTAGGTTTTCCGTTAGCGATGCTCAGGTCTTCATTTCACTTGTTTCGTCACTGTTAATTCCTAATAAACCAGGAAACTCAATTGGACCCACCCTTTGAGAGAAGTTCTCAAGAGCTGTCAGGTCTGCTGTCCAGGCCATTGCTCTATTCCAAAAAGTAGTTAGGGTTTCAACAGGATCACCTGCCAAGTTAACAAGAAATCTCTCTATAAGTTATCAGGAATCCACCAGAATGCATCAGCTTTTGGGATGGACCATCCTAGTGAGCCACCCAGCCCCTCAGAGGCTCTGAGTCCCAGTGAATCTAAACCCTAACTGATAGTGATCTATCCATGACAACAGAGCTATGGAAAGTTCATATACACTCAGATTAGCAGCACAGAAAATGAACTCTAGAGTGTGACTACAACATGGGTGCACCATATACTTTATTGGAAGATTTGGTCTTATCATGGGAGGCATGGAGTCCTAAGCTGGTTCCAACAAAGTGATTCAGTATGAGTATTGAAATCCCCCAATATAGTGAGATGATGTGATTGCAGCACCATTGTTGAGACCCCTGGCTCATTCACACTGCAGAAATACAGCACTATTATTCTACTTTTATTGCCATGATTTCATCCTATAGAATCCAGGAGTTTGTAGTTTGATGAGGCTAGAATTTTTAAATGCCTCTGCCAATACAGGTTTCCATGGGATGAAACCTTGATAGTTAAAGTAAAATAATACCAGTATAACTTTGCAGTATGAATGGGCTCTAGCTCCACCAGCTCTGGAGGTTGCATTTTTAATAACAGTTAAAGCCCAATAATATGTGAATATTGTGTTTGAAATTTTACTTTTAGCTGAGCTTGGATATGTAGCAGAGGTCTTTTGGTTTCTTTGCTTCATTCTACTTCAGAATTGTATTAGAGATGTCAGCATTTTTCTTAGCTCAGAGGTAAGTTCAAGGCTCTCACTCTTGGACTGTAATGATGCTCTCTTGCATGGATGGAAGATTTATGCATATAATTCCCATTAGTGTTAATAACTATTATAGCTTTCCATGTTGATCTCCTCCCTAGTGATGTCCTTATGCCTCTTTAAATTTGAGGTATAGGGCTTCAGCTCTTATTTATCCTCATGAATTAGACTTGCACACCATGGAAAGTCATTACCTTCTGAGAAGTCCTGTTTGTTTCTTTAGTTCTTCCACGGAAGAATAATATTCATATGTGGGAGAATGGAATAAAGATGCTTTTCCCCCTTTCTTTCTTTTACATACTTAAAGGACCAATGAGCAACCTCCACTCACATTGTAATTTAACACAGCACAGCTAGTGCAGGTCTCTTCAGAACAACAACAAATAAAATGCTTTGCTTTAAAGGTAAAATTTCAAATTCTGGTCTTGAATATTTGTGGCAGTACTTCTGCCTGCATATTCAATATACAACATAGTTTATAGTGAATTGCCACCACAAAGGTTTATATTTGATTTCTTGGATCTTTGCAGCCTTGAGAATTCTCTGCATTCAATGGGGATATAAATATATTGCTCAATAAATAAATAAATTCATACTTTAACATTTCTGATTTATACAGGTAAGACACTTGAATGCTCAGGGAAATCTCTAAAAGGTTACCAGTGGATAACAGGCATCACTGCTCTCCATCCACCTGAAGGAAAGAATGTACAGGAATCGGCTAAAGTGATATTTTCGTCACTCCAAGGTAGTTTATTATATATTTTAAAATGCTGTATAATATATAGAATAGACGGGTTTTAATTAGAGCTGCTTTGTATAGTCAGTTCTCAGTGTAATTAAAGGCCTGAAAGTCAATTTAAAAAGCACTTTTTAAGGAATGGCAAAGTATGAGAAAATAATCTCAAGAAATATATACTCGAGTATAAGCTGAGTTTTTCAGTACATTTAAATGCTGAAAAAGCCCCCCTCCACTTATACTTGAGTGAAGGTCCACAATCCTAATCGCTCTATATGTTTTTGCGCTGGCAAAATCCTCAAACTAGACCTTTACCAGGCGAGACCGAGAGGCGAGACGGAAAGGGGGCAAGGGGAGGAGAAGGCAATTTGCAAGGGGGACCTGGAGAGGCAAAGCAGCAGCAGCAGCCCCCCTCCCCCACCAATGCCGTTTGCAAACTGGGCCCCCTCCACTTCCACACTAGATTTTCTTCCCTTCTCCTATGTGCTTCTCCTTCTCCAACTGGGAAGACTTTGCAAGATGTCACTGGGGTCTCCCCAAAAGCCTCTTGCAAAGCCAGGATGGGAAGGACAAGGTACAAGGGGAGAAGGAGGCAACTTGCAAGGCAGACCCGGAGAGGCAAAGTATCAGCAGCCTCCAATGCTGTTTGCTACCCGGGCTCCCTCCGCTTCCTTTCTCAAGTTCCAGCACCATTTGAACTCCCTGCCCCTTCCTGGCTATTATTGAATCCTAAAGTTGGAAGACACTCTCAAGGGCTGCCCTCCAGTGCAACTCACTTCTGCCAGGTAGGAACACACATTCGAAGCCCTCCTGGCAGATGGCTATTCAGCTTTAACCCTGTGATTCTATAAATAGCAAGAGACCCCATGGGCTTCTTCAATCACTGATGCTCTGTTTGGACATACAGATAAGGAGGAGGAATCCAGTTTTGAAGGATTTTAACTCTTGTGTTTTAGCTTGGTTGCTGAGGTTTTTGTACTTTTAAAGTTATTATGATACCATATTGTTTTCGTTGACCCTTTTTTCCACTTACAGAATTAGTTTACTGTTTTTCTTTGAAATAAATATTCAAAAATATTTAACCTACTGATGCCTCAGTTAACGTAATTGTATTAATATCTATTGCAGTCTGAGCTCTGCCACATGCACAATGGAGGACCTCCTTATAACAACACCAGAGGCCCTCCAAGCGGCCAACTACCGGTCAAGGGACATTTAATATAATGCCAAGTTTTTAAACTTTGTGTTTTTAAATACATCACAACTGTACCCTTGGTTCGCTCCTGATACGATAAATAAATTCCCTTCTCCTGTGTACTTCTCCTTCTCCAGCTGGGAAAACTTTGCAAGATGTCACTGGGGTCTCCCCCAAAGCCTCTTGCAAAGCCAGGGCAGGAAGGGCAAGGTACAAGGTATTTCTTTTGAAATTTATCAGTAGCTGCTGCATTTCCCACACTAGTCTTATACTCAAGTCAATAGATTTTTTCCAATTTTTGTGGTAAAATTGGGTACCTTGGCTTATATTCAGGTCAGCATATACTCGAGTATATACAGTAATCTGAATAATCTGGACCAACCACTTCTAAACAAACTGTGTCCGGACAATCGGCAACTTTCCATCACTCCCAGCTGTCAGAAAGTATTTCTCAGAGAAAGTAGGCCAAGAAACATATGTAGCCTATCAGAGTTTGTAATAAAGTTCCCTTTTTATCATAGGTTATACTGGGAAAGCTTTTTTGGAGTTGGTATCCAACAACATGTCCCCAACTCCTGTTCAAGGAAGCCATCATACCTAGCATACCAATTTACTCCCCTTCCTGGGCATACCATGGCCACTTCTTTGTTCTCCTACAGACCCTTCCAATTCTATAATACTGTTCTGTTCTGGGAGGTTTCATACATTTGTATGCTAGCTTCTATTTTACTGATTCCTCAAGAATTAGACAGAATAGAAGGAGCATGCAATGATGTATATAGCTAAATGTGTGACTACCTCCCGCCCTTATGAATTGAAAGCTACTCTAGCTTTTATAAAATTAATGATTTCAAATTCAAATTTGAATTATGGTGGTTGTGGTGGTCTTATATTCATTTATGTTCTGCCTTTTCCTCAAAGTGGGAAATTGCTCTTTCCTGGGATCTACTGACAGTCTTCATCAGTGCAAGGAGACAAGTGGATCCTTGCCAAGCAATCGCAGGATAGAATCTAATAAACCTTACAGCAACATCTTTCAAATGTTAAACATAGGATTATCAATCAGATCCTAAAAGATATCATTGTTTATATGGGAGTGAGTTTTAAAGCTTTTGTAATTAGTCTAAAGTCTTTCTCCTTTCTTCACTTTGTTATTTATGTAAGTTTAGCGCTTGTTCTCTGCCTTTATCTTTCTCTGTATGCACTCCCTGTTGTGTATGCTTTCTGTTAGCTAAACTGCCTTTATCACCATAATTTTAAATTAAGTTCTTTCAAAAGCTGTTGCTGTGGTACATTTTGGCGTCTAGGATTAGGTCAGTGGCTCTAAATCTCATTTATGTACTTAATGCAAGGAAAGAATTGCTGCCTTGGGAATTGCAGTAGCTGGATTTCTCACTATCAAACCCTCACAAGATATTGACATATAAAACAAAATGCTTCCATTTTGTTCTGCATCTTTCCTCATTTTTACACTTTTAAATAAAGAAATGTTTATGCAGGCATCTTTTTCATTCATAAAAATGGAAATTACTCTCTGAGGTTGCAATGGGAACGCTTGTATTCTTGTTCACGAATACTTTTGATGTATTGGCTCATAAAATTGTAACATTTGGCTGGTGCAGCTGAGTTCATGACTGAATATAGAATGATAAGGAAGCACAAGCAATTTTGCAAAGCAAAAAGCGGCATGCTTTCTAAAGGGCCCTTAAGGTAGTTCTTAACATCCTGGAAATCAGCAAGGAGGATGTAATCAGGCTTGTAGGTAAAGGCAGCAATGTTCTGCATAAATCTTTTGGGGATAATATGTAAATTGAAGCAGTGGGGCTGTGTAACATTTACTTGGTTCTTGTTATACTTCCACAGACCTTGGCCAATCCAAATACTATCCAAATACAATCCAAATTCCATTAGAATTAAATGAAAAGTACTGGTTGTTTCTTTGGCCAGAGGCTAGGAAACCTGCTGTTTTTTTTGGCAGATTACTTACATTTAAAGTATTGTTTTCCATTTCTGGCAAACTACTACCACTTTGGTCCCAGGTAGTACTTGTATTTCCTATGGATATTTATTTTTGGCTTCTGAGCAGAGGGTGGGAACCTAGACACTGAATGAGTTATGGTTCTGTCATCTAAAGAAACCACCTTGGGTTTCTTTGCCAAAACATTACTAAGACTCTTTCTGGTATGTATTATAACCTTTTCCTAGAAAATCCATACCTGCTGTCTGCTCACTCGTCCATTGTCTTCTTTTTCCTGGTGTGACAAAGGGGGAAACAAAAGCCTTGTTGCAAGGCTAATTGTTTTAATGCCCTTTGAAAAAGTCTGTCCTTTGCCAAATGGAAATCTGCTAATGGACTGTGAAGCACACAAAGTAGTCCTAAATCTCAGCATTGAGCTTGTTCGCCTGCTAGTTTATAGAAGGTTCAGAACAGAAGATTCAGTGCTAGTTTGCTTTTTAATTTGTTTAACTCCTTATTTCATATATATACTCTGTAAGTCAAATACTAAATATGTCTGTTAGACAAAAGCAAGAAGCTTATAGCAAAGCTTGTTAAAATTATTTCAATTGCCATAATTATGTTGTATATTTTATTTCCATGATGAACATTATGTTCTTCAATGGTTGCTAGAAACAGGTCCCAAGTTTAGTCATATTGGAGTTAATGCAAAAGTTCAAATTTGTGATTCAGGGCCCTTCCACACTGCCTCTATATCCCAGGATCTGATCCCAGATTATCTACTTTAAACTAGATTATATAAGTATCTACTACCAGAAAACCCAGGATAAGCAGATAATCTGGGATCAGATCCTGGGATATAGGAACAGTGTAGAAGGAGCCCCACACCAACAAATGCAGTTTTTGCTGATCTCCCCTCCACTGAAGCCTACAATATACCTCCTCAGTTGCCTGCTGGATTAAACAAACCTTACAGGGTTTATCAAAATGAGAGTATGAAAAGGAATCTGGTAGTACCTTTCAGACTGAAAGAAAGAAGTTGGTAGCATAAGCTTCCATAGATTTACTGTATATACTCATGTATGAGTCTAGAAATTTGAGTAAAAAACAACATCAACGCCCTCAGTTGATCTGTCCATGGGTTAATATAAATACTGAATTCTTATATAAAAAGGAGAGAAGAGTGGCAAAAGGCAAGAACTTCATCCATCCCAGGAAAACTTAAAAGAAACACTGAACTGTTATCTCCGCCATGGTGTCACCACTGGCCTTTTTGAACACCTGAATGAGAAAATGTTGGTATCCAGAGTGGCTTCCCCCGAGGCAATGTTGTTGCTTTCCTTTCTCCACTGAATGGCCTTTGATTTATCCATGGGTCATATCAAAATCCATAATTTTAACCCCAATCTGCCCTCAATTTATACATGAGGTTGACCTATACAGATGTATATACGGTAAGTATACTTCATAAGATGCATGAATTCAAGTGTCGAGTAAGAAACCTTGATAGTACCAATAAGCAGGAATGTATAACAATTCAACTTAACACCTGAGGGATATTATTTTCAGCATGTCTTCAAATAAATGTGTTCAAGATCCTGGAAATATGTGTCTTCTCCTCTCCTTAAAGTACTGTAGCTTTTCAATTGATAATATATAATATATTGTTCAAGATACTCCTTTGAAGAAAGTGCTTTAGTTACCTTTGAAATAGAACCTCTTGGTCTGAAAACTCTTTCATATTGGACCCTGATAAATGAAATGATTCTTATTATTATTATTATTATTAACTTTATTTATACCCCGCTAAAATCTCCCAAAGGACTCGATGCGGCTTACAAAGGCCAAGGCCACCAACAAAACAACAGCATACGAATATAACAGTAAAACTCATAAAGCAAATAATAAGACATCAAGCAAAACAATAAAACACTAAAAACAATGACACCATGACACATTTAAAACCTAAAACCAAATGTAATGGACAAAATTTTAAAAGTGCTGGACATGACAGGTGAAATGTAGAGGTTTTTGGAGGTAGGTGCAATGTGCAGACAATCCTAAATCTCTAACAAAGTGCATTTGGGACATGATGCTGGGAATGTCTTATGTGTCTAAGAATATTTTTGATAAGCTTTTTAACCATGGTTTCTAGCTAAATAGTGTTTTTATCTGAAATCTGGAATTGGTTGAAATTATTTATCAGGCAGCTAATCTAAATATTGCTATATATAGTAATATTTGTTGTGGACAAGGACAGTTCACATGGGAGAACACTGGCCTATGCTCTTCTCCCAGTTGGCTCACTTGGTGAACTAGTCTCTTTTAATCTTCGCGAAATCATATCGACATTGTCTTACCATGTTGGAGCTTGGAATGAATGTTACCATCATGGTTGTCCATGACACAAATAGTATTTGATCTCAAAGACAAACACTTGGCCTCAGTGCCCCCTGTATTTTGCTTTTCACCCTCCTTCCATCTGTATGTGAGGTTGTGTGTTTTGTTGAATTGTTGGTGAATTTGAAATGCTGATCGCTGTTTGAAAGTATGACTAGATCTAAAAATATTGTTCCACGGTCGGTAAAACAAGTGAAACTAAGCCCAGAGAGATTATACTACCTATGTAACCTTTTGCCCCAAGCAAAATATGTGAATTTCTATAGAACTATATGAATTTCTAAGCATTGTACAATGGTTATTGCAATTTTCCTTCCATTGAAAGATCTTCTAATTCCAACCCTCATGTTTGTAATTCCTTTTGATGACTTCACTGCAGACAATGCAAGAATGTCATTTTCTACAAGTAGAAAATAGAAGCATAATAGCTGTCCATGCAGTATATCAGATATTGGTGTTGCTTTCAGGCTATCTCTGTAGTAACGGTTGCCACTCTGTAATAGGCCTCAGTCAATCTGTGAAAACTTTAAGCTGTTATCATTTCCTTTTCTTTGGGAAGTGCTTTGTAAAAACATTCTTGCTATCATTCTGTACACATTTAATATTTGCTGTTTTAACATCTACATTTTTTGTACATGCAGTTCATCTAAATTCAGAAGGATTGGAATTGACAGATATTATTTTGGTCCATCTGTATATGAAGAGCATGAAAGATTTTGCTGTGATAAATTCAGTCTATATGACAGCATTTGATTTGTGTCCCCCAGCAAGGTAGGCTCCTGCTCCCGCTATCTTATATTTATGATACACTGGAATATACTTCATTGCTATTACTGCTTTATTTATGACTTTTTTCAGTTTTGGTTTCTTTCTTTTAGCAAATACTGGGCTTCCTTTGACCGGTTTATATGTCTCTCTTCAAAGACATGATCTTTTACTCTGTGCATTTGCTCTAGTTCAAGAATGATATGGGACCATCTGCTTTTCAGATAAGGTCTTATAAGGTCTAAATACCGTCAGTGTACCAGACACTGTCTAATGTTGCAAGGTAACTAAGGTTAGTCCTGATTACTACCTGGTTGAGAGACCATCAATGAATACCAAGTGTTATAGACCATATTTTAGAAGAAGGAACTTGTACAACCACCTCTGAATATTCCTTGACCTTAAAAAGCCCTCTGAAACCGATGGGGTCACCATAAGTCGACAGGTGACATGAACACACACTCATAAATATCCCAAGACCAACCTCACAGAAATGTACTGCCTTGCTTTGTGGGAAGTCCAATCCCTCAATATTTAACTTACTTCTCCAGAAACCTAACATCCCAGTTCATACTAACACAATTTACCAAATAGCTAGTGAACTTGTTGGTATCCCTTAGTAGCCAACCAGTGCTAAATACATTCAGAGAAAGGGCGGATGTTTATTTTTCCTGTTTATTTGTACCTGGCTATGATCTGTAGTGAATACAACTAGATATAGAGGTCCTACTCGGACATTTGGAGTGGCTCTGACCAAATGTATCTAGTACTTTACAGATATATAACCAGCAGTACCATATTTGCACTAACCCAGAAGTGGTGATATCACATCCGTTTTGCTTTTTAGCTAATTTTGGACATGGAGTCAAAGTTAAGGAATAGGGAATAACAGCATTTTTTGCTGTTTTGTAACATGGCCATTTTTTAAAAAAGTTAGAAAGAGGGACTCTGGACTTGGAGGGGTTGTGGTGGATACACATTTGCTATATCTATACTGTTTTGTTTTTAAAAAAACTAATCTATTTGCTAGTTAATTTTTTTTAAAGGAATGTGTACTTAGATTGTGGTTGCTTCCAAAGGCTTTGTTTGTCAAAATACACATCCATAATAAATCTTCCTTTGTTTTTCTGTGTATGAACTGCCACGATGTAGCAGTCTTTTTGTGACACAGGGAAGGCTTTAAAGATTACAGAGTGATATTAGGGAGTTTCTATTCATGAAATGAGGAAACATAAAATTCCACTGCTCACCTGTCCTCCCATGCAGTTCTTTATGTTGCAGCATCAAAGAAGGCATTTTTTCCAACCCTTTTCCATCTCTGCTGTATTTCAAAAGTGTTGTCCAATCTTCTACTTTTAGTTTTGGCTATACTCTCGCTGCCAGTTGTAGTTGTATCTTATTGGATTGCTATATTGATGCTTAAGAATGTACGAGTATGTTGTTTCAAGGCTTTAAATAGTTACCTGTATGTAAGCCGTCTTGAGTCCCCTTTGGGATTGAGAAAGGTGGGGTATAAATAGGGTAAATAAATAGTAATAAAATTAAGAACGAATTTTGCGGAAGTATGCTTTCTCTTTCATTTTCTTAATTTGGAATCCTCTTAAAGGTGTTTCATCTCTACTTCATAAAACAGTTAATGCACATAGTTAATGAAACAAGGTTCAACAATTAAAATCTTTTGAATATTGCATGAAACCTTTTATAAGAATCAAGCTCTTTAGGAATGTTTTGTCCTGTTGTGGGTTTTATTACTGATTCTAGTTAATACAATATATTTTTCCCTAGTTATTTATTGATTTACTGTGTTTTTACCCTGCTGTATCTCAACCCTGAAGGGGACTCAGAGCAGCTCCCAAATTGGCAATAATTCAATGCCACATTAACATAAAACAAACAAAATACAATATACATTGAGCATTAAAATCATAGAAATCATAAAACACTAATATATAAATACGTTAAATAAGCTGTTAAAACATTGCACATAGACCCAAAATCATAATCCAGAAGCCGTTCCAAATAAATTGCAGTCACTTTGTAGTTGCATGTAGCCCTGTACTACTCTTTCCAAATGCTTGGTATCATAGCCAGGTTTTAACTTACTTTCTAAATGACAGGAGGGAGGGGGCCGATCTAATTTCACTGGGAAGGGAGTTCCACAGCCAGAGAAAGCCCTGTCCCTCACCCCCATCAGCCACACCTGTGAAGAAGATGGGACCAAGAGCAGGGCCTCCCAGCAGATCTTAGCGTCTGGGATGGTTCATGGGGGTGATGTATTTGGATAGGTAAGCTGGGCCATAACTGTTTAGGGCCTTCCAGGCTAAAGCCTGTACTTTGAATTGTGCTCGGTAGCAAATTGGCAGCCAGTGGAGCTGACGCAGCAGGAGGGTGGTATATTCCCTGTGTGCCATTCTGGTGAGCAGCCTCACTGCCGCCTGTTAGACTACTTGATGTTTCCAAACAGTCTTCAAAAGCAACGCCACGTATAGTAGTCTATTCAGGATGTAACAAGAGCGTGGACTACAGTGGCCAAGCCTGGCTTCTCAAGGTACGGGTGCAGCAGGTGCACAAGTTTTAGTTGTGCAGAAGCTCCCCTAGCTACCGCCGAAACCCAGGATTCCAGGCTCAGTGATGAATCCAGGAGAACTCCCAGGCTGCAAACTATTAACTATAGTTAATAATAACCTTGATAGTAATTTGATCAATCTTGAACTGATTCTATTGAATATTTTTAAAAGATTAATACCTTTTACCAGAAAAACAATTTACATCCAGTTGTTGTGTGCCTACCAGAAAAACAATCTACATCTTCTTGTTGTGTGCCTTCAATTCTGTCCCAACTTACAATGATCCTATCACAGAAGTTTCTTGCTAAAATTCTTCAGTTGGGTTTTGGCTTGGTCTTCCTCTGAAGCCTGAGAGATTGTGAATTGCCCAAGGTTACCCTGTGAGGTTTCCTGGTGGAACGACAATTTAAACTCATGTCTCTAAAGTTGTAGTCCAGTGCTTAAACCACTATACCATATCGGCTATATTTACATGTCACCTTAGTATATAATCTGTTGAGAGGAAGTCCAGATATAATACAATTAAATCATGTGGAACGCAGTAAAAACTGTTGAAATGATATATACTTCGCTTGGAAATTTTATTTTTTTAACACGATAATCCCATAAATCCTGCAGGCTGAGTTGGCAGGAAGACTCGAGCCTTGGAATCCAAATTTTTTTGAAGTTCTGCACTAACTAGGCTGTGCCACTCCGAGTCTTTTTACTCAAGGTGCCCTGAAATATATTCAGTTAATCAACCCCACCCTGTCAAATATTTTTGCATAACATTTTAAAGGATTTTACAGGTTCATTCAAGCTCCCCAAAAGCTGGGAAATTCCAGACCTTATATCTTTAAGAGAAATGTTACTTAGGCATATGCATATAGTATGTTATCTTATGCTGTGGTTAATTTCATATTCAAACCCATCTTGTAACTGTTAGCTGTCACTGAGAAATTGGTGCACCTTATCATCTAATTTTTCATGGAAGTACATTGGTCTATACCTTTGAAGTTGCTAGTCCACTTTCTACAGGAAGTTGGACAGCATGTTGGAATTTGAGTCAACATAGAAAATAGTATACAAGATAATCTGGAATGTTTCTTCCCTTTTTGCTAACTGGTTACATTAGAGCAGTGGTTCTCAACCTGGGGTCCCCAGATGTTTTTGGCCTTCAACTCCCAGAAATCCTAACAGCTGGTAAACTGGCTGGGATTTCTGGGAGTTGTAGGCCAAAAACATCTGGGGACCCAAGGTTGAGAACCACTGCATTAGAGAATACTATGTCATTTGAAGACTATGCTGAGAGTGAACTGTGGAAATCTGAAGTGCTGTTCCTCCGTGGTGGATGTGTTACATTCTTTGTAATAATGATGAAAGAAACAAACCAAACAAAACCTTGTCTAAAGATTTAGTAAAAAGAACATTGGGGTGTCGTGTGGTTCTTGCAGCATTTTCTCCTAACATTTTGCCTGCATCTGTGGCTGGCATCTTCCTGAAACATCAGGAGAAAATGCTGCTAGAAAACGACCATACAGCCCAGAAACCACACAACACCCCAGCGATTCTGGCCGGGAATGGTAATAGCAAGTAACAGGGCTTTGCAAACCAGGTAAGAACTCCAAAAACTGGAAATACTTGTGTGCTTATTATTATTAGAGTCAGTAGAGAAATGTGTCCCAATTGTTCTATTTGTATATTTAAATTTCTCGTTTGTTACTTTTGAGTTGCTTTGTAAACCACCTCAAGTCGCCTCCTGGCTGAGAGGGGCGGTATACAAGTATAGTAAATAGATAGATAGATAAATAGATAGATAGATAGATAGATACCCAGCCATTAGTCTCACATAATTACCATAGCTCATAACAGTCAGACAATACAGCTAATAGCTTTGTTACTGAATTGTGTATAAATCAACAGGAGCACTACAATCCACAGAGGAGGTCCTCTTCTCGGTCCCACCCATGTCTCAAGCACGGCTGGTGGGAACAAGTGTGGGGGGAGGGCTTCTCCGTCATCCCTCCCTGTCTCTGGAACTCCCAAAATAATTGAAAACTGCCCCTTCCCTCCTTTCCTTTAATAAGCTGATAAAGACCCACCTATGTACTCAAGCGTATGGGGAGGAGGAGGATTTGTACTCTATTAAACTCTGACTCAGCTAACGGAGACTTACTTCAGCCCAGGCAGTATTATATGTTTTAAATGTTTTAATTGCTTATTATTATTAGAGTCATTAGAGAAATGTGTCCCAATTGTTATATTTGTATATTTAAATTTCCCGTTTGTTACTTTTGAGTTACTTTATAAGTATATCTTGGTGTTGTTTATTTGATTATCCATGATTTGATATGTTTTGTTATGTTTTTCTTGACATTGAAGGTTTGGCAAAATAGCCACTTTTCCCCTTCCTTATGATTGGCGCTTCTTTTGCTTTCCCTCATTCGCAGAGACCCTCATCCAAGTATGGTTGAATATTGAAAGTGACTGAAACAGGCAAAGTGCTGGCCACCTGCCATCATTGGTCACATGATAAAAACCTCCCCAATAGGATATCTATTTCCAATTTCCCTGCTAAACCTCGATGCTCTGTTACTGTTGCTACTCTTTGTGGTCACTACTTGTCCATCTGATTTCCCAAGCATGCAAGCAAGGAAGCCAAAAGCAAGGCGAGACACTCCATCCTTCACTTGCCTTGTACACCCCTCTGCCATTTGCATGGATGAGGCCTAAAAGGAAATATAGTCCTCCACATTCACTGGGGGTTAGTCCCTTGTGAAAATTAAAAACAATGAATAAAGAAATCACTATTTTTTTACATCTCTAGGAATTTTTGGATAGTACAATTAAGAGAGGTCTTGTCTCTAGAAATTTCTAGGCCCCCAGCATGACTGGAGGAAGTTGACCCTAGAGTTGTACTGGAAGACCTAGACATTTCTAGAGAGAACATTTTAAATGCAATCCATAAATAATGAAATGATGAAATCCACAAAAGTCCAAAAGGAGGATTAATGGAGAGAGGGTTCCCAATCAAAGCGTTTTCTTCAAGGGCACCCTAGACCATGTTTGTTTTTAAATTTAAGCGTGCCCAAAAAAGAAGAGAAAATCAGATGTATGTATGACCAGAGAAGGAGAAATAACCATGTATTTCTCCTGAAAATGTCACATATCCGAAAATCTGCCTTTTTCTGTGATTTCAGGGTATGCGTAGAAGCTCCTTTGCCTGAAGGAATGTTGTTTCAGATGGATTGCCTTATACATAAATATGGTGGGATGATCGGTGATATGCCCTGTTATCAAAAGCAAGTTATGCATGTCCAGAGCATTTCTCACTGGGCCCCTGCCAACATTGGACCTTACAGTCAGTGTATACAGGTATGCCTTCTTTAGTTCCTCACTACATAGAATGGGGAGAACTCTCTCTGTTATGGGTGTCATGACCCTCTATATTTCAAGCAGTTGATAATTGACTTTTATTTTACTTTCCTTTGGACAGAGTGTGTGACTTTATAATTTGAAGCCGAGCAAAATGAAGATAAAGCTATAGGAAACATAAACATTGGATAAAATCCGTATATGCAAAATGTGTTTATAAGGGAATTGAAAATGAAAGTGAAAAATATACTTACATTGTACAAATTGGAATATGAAATTAAAGCATACAACAATTCTTCCTAGATTTATTTAGATCAGGCCTTCTGGAGTTTCTTTCAATTCACACCTGAGCAGTTTAATGAAAATATTGATTGTTAAGTGTATGCACAAGGAAGGTTGTATTACTGAACATCTTGCATATTCAGTTCAGTGTTCCCAAAAAAAGATATAGACTACCGGTATATGAAATCACAGAATGGATAACAGGGAAGTGATTATGATTATTATAGGCTAGGGAACAACACTGAATGTAGTAGTCATAATTACCTATCCAACAAATAGACATGATTGGGCTCTGGAAGAAGCAGTTGTATTTTGTTGGCAGTGGATGCAAGACAGCAGGAATGGAGAGGAAGACGGGAAAGCAAATATGGCCTCAAAAACTTGAAATAGGAGCTCAGTTAGAGCATAATTAGTGGAGAACCTGCTCTCGGTCCCACTCCCATCTCAAGTGTGGCTCGTGGGAATGAGAGAGGGGACCTTCCCCGTGATCACTCCCTGCCTCTGGAATTACCTCCCCAATGAATTAAAACGTTTCTCCTTTAAAACGCTTCTGAAAACACACGTATGCACCTTAGCTTATGAAGAGGAGGAGGACTGATTGCATCTTAATATATACCCCCTGCCAAAGTGTTTAATACCTACCCTCATCTATTAGCTTACACCATCTTAGTTTTAATAATAATATCTAGTCAAACATTTTAAAGAGTTTTAAAGAACTTACTATGTTTCAGAGTGTAGATTGTATTATGCTATGTCCATTTGTTTTGTTATATTAATTTTTATTGAATTTGTTTGTGATTTGTTATAATTTTTTGGGTTTTAGCATTGAATGTTTGCCACTGTTTTTGTTTTGTTTTTGTTTTTGTTTTTTTGTTTTTCTTTTTACTGGAAGCTGTCCTGAGTCCCCTTGGGCACATAGGGCGGGTTAAAAATAAAGTTTTACTTATTATTATTATTATTATTATTATTATTATTATTATTATTATTGTCAAGATATACAGTAGTTTGGAAGAAAAATGGCAACACATTTTATTTATTGATATGAATTGTATCCTAACTTTCTCCCAGATGGGACTGAAGATGGCTTACTACATCAGTTAAAACAAAACAGATAAAACAGCATGGAATACCACAATTTGAAAAGAATTAAACCAACAATCCAAATAAACTTTCAAACATTAGCTTAAAGCACAATAAAATCACATAAAATATGTATTACATATTAAAAACAGAACATCCTCAGTCTTATCAGTTAAGGTTGAAGGCCTGTTTAAATGTCAAGCTTGTTTCCAAAAGGTCCCAAATTCATCTGCACAAATTTGACAGAAATCAAAAAAAATGTGCTGAGGATATTTATTTTATTTATTTATTTAGGGCTTTTATATCTCGTCCTTTCTCAACCTCCGTAGAGGGACTCGGGACGGCTATGCATTCTTTCAATACACACACACACACACACACACATTTTTGAATCTAGTATCTTGTAGAAACAAACTTCACAAATAGAAGGGGCTATCAATGACATGGATTTGTAGAAGAAGTAAAAGAAGGGCTTAAATTGAGTCACATCATCTGAAATAACAGCAGACAGCATGGTGTAAGGCCAAAGTAGCAAATATTTCTTTCACTGCTTAAACAAGCAGTGTTTTATCTAGCCTGTCCTAAAACTTTTTCCTACAGTGTGTAGGTTAAATCACTGATGCATATGGGCACCTATTTATATTTTGCATTAGTGATGATGTTTTATCATAAAACATTGTGCATAATTTTGCCAACTAGAATGCGCCAACTAAAATAGTTATATTCCTTTCAACAGCTTATGGCCATTTATATTGCACTAGTTTTTGAAAGGAGCTTTCAAATTATTTAAAGTGTGTTACTCTAGAACACCTTGCAAAGAAGGGCTGGAATAAAGGGTTTAAAATACCAACGTAAATTTATGGAGATGGACACTTATTTCAGGGTTTTGTCTGAAGAAAAGCAATCCCTGAATTCTCAAGGGTTTAAAATGGCAAAGAGAAGCTCTTGAGAAAGACTTCGGACCCCCTCACCCATTCTGACCCAAAGTTCTTAAAAGCTGTTATATGAATTCATAACATTTTTTAAAAAAAGAAAATTGATATCTTTTATTTGAAATTTCACAATTGGGCCATTTTCTTTTTGTATTCTCACATTTAAAAGATTGGACCTTTGTGTCATTTATTCTGTTCTGCATTGGTGAAGAAATGATAGCATTCTGTCTGGATAACTTTTCTCCCATAGTTTTCCTAACATAGTATAATATGCATGACTCATCATCATCATAGGATATCACTTGTGGCCAAGTGTGATTACCTTCCAAGTATAGAGTCTTGGCGGTGGGTCCATAAATGACTGAAGAGACCTATTCTGGATCTTCATGTTCTTTTGCAGTGAGTACATTGATTGCCAGATGGAAAGCAGTCCCAACAAGGGACTGCTTGACACATTTCTCCCTTTCACCTTCCATTTGTACCTCTTAAAAATTCACAGCACTGTTAGTAACAGCTGACCTCCAGTTAAAATGCTCGAGGGCCATGACTTCCCAGTTCTCATGTCTCTGCCAAAGTTTTTACAGTTAGCTTTAAACTAATCTCTAAATCTCTTTTCCTGTCTATTAACATTCCATTTTCCATTCTTGAATTGAGAATAGAGTAACTGATTTGGGAGACAGTGATTGGGCATTTGGACAATGTGGCTAGTCCAGCGAACTTGATGAAGGATTATAATTTCAGTGCTAGTGGTCTTTGCGTCTTCCAAAACGCGGACATTTGCCCACCTGTCTTCCCAAGAGATTTGCAGGATTCTTTGGAGGCAACGTTGATGGAATCATTCCAGACCTTGAGATTGACGTTTGTAGATGGTCCATGTTTTGCAGGCATATAACAGAGTTGGGAGGACAATATTTATTTATTTATTTATTTGCTTTATTTCTATACCGCATTTTTCAGCCCTTAACAGGCGACTCAATGCGGTTTACATGGTACAATTATCAAACAGTGTCAGTGCAATTAAAACATAACAACGCAACAAACAGGATCAACAGCATCAATCCACAACAGTTAACAATCAACAAGACAGATCAACAAAACAGACATAACATAACGCCTCAGTTGAAATCAGATCCGTTCTCATAATCCTTGTGCCATTCCTATGTTCCATTTACCGTCTTCCTATGATTGGTTGCACTGCTTAACCAAACGCTTGTTCATAAAGCCAGGTCTTAACCATTCTCCGAAACGTCAGCAGCGAAGGTGCCTGTCTGATGTCTGCCGGTAGGGCATTCCATAGCCGAGGGGCCACCACTGAGAAGGCCCTGTCTCTCGTCCCCGCCAAGCGCGCCTGTGACGCAGGCGGGATCGAGAGCAGGGCCTCCCCAGACGATCTTAATGTTCTGGTCGGTTCATAGGTGGAGATGCGTTCGGAGAGGTAAGCAGGGCCAGAACCGTTTAGGGCTTTATAGGCTAAAGCCAGCACCTTGAATTGTGCCCGGTAGCGGATTGGCAGCCAGTGGAGCTGGTTCAGCAGAGGAGTGGTATGCTCCCTGAGTGCCGCTCCCGTTAGCAACCTGGCCGCCGAGCGCTGGACCATCTGAAGCTTCCGGGCAGTCTTCAAGGGCAACCCCACGTAGAGCTTTATAAAAAAAGCTTTATAAAAAAAGCATCTTGGTATTCCTAAAAATGTCCTGATCCTCAAATGCTCTCTGCTTCATTAGGAAAAATGCTGCACTCACAGAGCTCAGACAGTGTTGTATTTAATATATTGTCGAAGGCTTTCATGGCCGGAATCACTCAGTTCTTGTGGGTTTTTTCGGGCTATATGGCCATGTTCTAGAGGCATTTCTCCTGACGTTTCGCCTGCATCTATGGCAGGCATCCTCAGAGGTGAGGTCTGCTGGAGCTGGGAAAAAAGGGGTTTATATATCTGTGGAATGACCAGGGTGAGACAAAGGGCTTTTGTAAGTTGGGCTAGGTGTGGATCTTTCAACTGCCCACCTTGATTAGCATACAATGGGCTGACTGTGCCTGGGGCAAACTCTTCTTGAAGGGTGATTAGATGTCCTTGCCTGTTTTTCTCTCTGCTGTTTTTGCTGTTGCAATTTTAGAGTTTTTTAATATTGGTAGCCAGATTTTGTTCATTTTCATGGTTTCTTCCTTTCTGTTGAAATTGTCCACATGTTTGTGGATTTCAATGGCTTCTCTGTGTAGCCTGA